>NW_023998438.1:383809-427806 GCF_014805625.2 Glossina fuscipes
CACACACACACACACACACACACACACACACACACACACACACACACGCACACACACACACACTATAAGAATTTGGGAAAAATACCTTTTGTGTCGTACAAAGCCAAGCGCAGGTCTATCGGTTCTACCAAAAAAAATATCCCTAATATTCGATATATCAACGCAATTAAACTTGATCTTATCAAGGGCAGGTATGAAATTGGATACAGATATCTGTCACAATGTTAACAATTTAGAAAAAAAATATATATATATTTCCGATATTGGTCGATGTCCATTTAATTTGAATAATGGTCTGATTTTTTGATCACACTATTATATGTGATCGATGTCTGGAAAGCCAGACTGATTGTAGATGTTTTCTTTATGATCATTTTGTTTTTTTTGAAAAATATCATATTAACCCAAACGGTAATTCTGGTGTTAATGAGCTCCCTAACTATTATTATTCTATTAGATTTTATTGTAGGCTTTTTACAATGGTTACCCATCAAAATAAACAAAGTAAATATTTGAATAAAAATTGAATTAATTTCTTCAACACTTAACCGTTGAACCTTAAGTGACGGATATGAAAGCAAACACAACTCATTTAAGAGTGTATGCAGTTTTCTTATATATTTTTATTATGCAATTATTTTTTATTTTTTATTACTTTCGTAAACAATAATTTTTATGAGTTCATTTGCATTCACGCAAATCTATAATATATATTTTATTTTTTTTTTCAACTTACTTAACGTTACTAACAAAAGCAGCAACAACAAATGCCGGCTTGCTTAGACTTGATATTGTAAAACATTTCCTTAAGCAAATACATCTTTACTTTTGCCTTAGCTTAGCGGCGGACATTTACTTAATTTGAATTATTAAAAAAAAAAGAAGAAGAAGAAGAAGAAGAAAAAAAAACAAAAAGAAACAAATAAATTTAATAACTTAAAACAATTAATTAACATGATATGGCATAAGAACTAAATGCAAAGTTTTTATTATTTTCTTGTATTCTATTTTTCTTACATTGCATGCAATGAATAAAATTTTTTGTTTGTTCTATAACACATGTTCTTTTCTATATTTATTTTTTTTTATATTTTTTTTTTTTATTTTTTTTTTTTTTAGTTTTAATATAAATTAATGCACTTGTAAGATTTGTTATTCTCGATCACTGCAACACGAACTAGGGAACTATGAATATTTATTAGTTGTGTGCCATGATAGTTTGTGTTTCTGCACACGTGTGCTATAAATTATGAAAATCGCAAAATATTGATTACAAAACTTTTTCAATTAGAAAAGCTATTAGAAAAGTCAACTAAGAAGACTATCGTAATAGAAGCTTTGGCAAAGCGTAGGCAAATTGATCTTGAATGGAATTTAAAAGTCATTTATTAAGATCAAAAGATATTTCATCGTTTCTTCTTCTTTCGCTAACTCACATTAACATGTGCAAAAATCCTCTGCCAATATCTTTAATTAACTGATTGAGCTTTACGTTCACTTTCCTTTAAAAAGAGCGGATTTTTTTGGTTTTATCCTATCAAACCGATCGAAACTATGCCCCCGCAGATCTTATTGCTGCGCAAGCGCCATGAGCATCCAGCAAATAAGTAGCTCTGCACAAACAAGGCACAACACTTCGGAGCGAAAGATTTGAACTGACTAAAGCAATTTAAAAACGGACACCAGCGCCACTTTAATCGAAGATAACTGTGATTTACTATTCTCTGATCAAAAGTTTCAACTTCTCATATCAAGTTTGGAAAATTTTATTATTAGGAGGGTTAAGTACACTTAAATCTACAGCATAACTGGATACATTGTAACCAATATAGGTAGCCCCAGTATATGCATTTCCTCCTTGGTTATAGGAACCATATATATATATTTTACATTCACACACAAAGACCTGTATTGCTCAGAACGCTCTGTTTTGTTTGCCAGCCGTCGGTCTCGTTGAACAACTATTAAATTAATAGAATGGCCGCTCGCAAGGCTGTATCTGCCAGGACCTACTTAATGTGAGACAAGTTTTCCCCAAATTTCAATCTACGTAAATCCATGCAAGGAGTAAAAAGGTTTCTGGATTAGTTTGCCCCAGGGGTAGGCGATTATTTTCACCCGATTTTTCTGTTCATATCACGGTGAGGCGGAGAACATGGTCGAACTATTATTAAAAACGTGACATTCTGCATCAATTTTTCTTCCTTTTAAATGGCCCATGGCCACAAGAAAGCAAGCCCTTAAATTTATAATTTATTTGATAAGTGCGCAGCAGGCGTGGTCGTGAAGGTAGATGTAACTCATTTCAACATTGCTATGTGCAAGCAAATTGAATTATTTGCAATTGAATTAAATTATTTGCGGCCTGGGCTCGACGACATCACGACCTGGGCGTGGCCCGCGGGCCTGCGATTGCCCATGCTTGGCTTAGCCTATTGTAAACTAGCTTATATTTGCTTCTTTACTATCTCATCGGTCTTGGGTTGTTTAGCCAAAGTGTTTGCAACCGTGCTCGCCCTCAGATGCTTTAAGTGCAGCGACTGCAACGAATTATTGCTACATTTTTTTGGCAAGGCACCTGAGTAAGACGACATTTTCTGCTTATAAACATTGTTGATATTGATTGATTAATTTTCTTTTTCCGTTTGACCAACCTACCGGGTGATGTGTCTTTTAGGTGTGGGTATGGTGGCCTTCAAGAAAAGGGGGAAAAAGCAGTAACATTTGAGTAACTTCGATTTGAAAGTGGAAATATCCGGAACGGCGGGGAACATCACTGAAAGTAGATTGTTCTACATGTAGACATTGTGGTTAAAGAATGACGAAACGTGGTAATCGATGGTATAGGAGCAACTCCAGAATCTTGTCAAAAGTATAAAAATTAGTAATTAATGAAAAAGCGCGTAAGGATCATTTTTACTTCTTTTAACAGCTTTGTCTTCTAGATTTATTTATTTTGATGTGTCGTCCTATTAAAGGAATATCCCGTATAAGTGTATACAGTGTCTGCAGTAAGACGGTAAGGGAAAGCAAAGAGAAAGGAAAATCGGGTAACAGCATCCTACAGGTGTTCAGACGTTAGTTGTAATTGAAGGATGATCTATCGCACTGAAAATCGAACTCGATTACAATTTTTAGTTAATTGTAAGTTTAGCTGATGCCCTTAAAATTAAATTTTCGGATAGATCAACTTTTACTCCAAGTTATTCCTTTTTTTTTTGGCTCTTATGGGTCTAACAGTGAGCTAATCACTTCTCAAACTTGGACTTGAGCAAGCATATATAAAAATTCGATTTTTACTTCAAAACCAGCGATCGTTTAGAAGGAGGAGAAGCCAGAGTTTAGAAGGTATGCGAGAAACGATAGACAGACATATAGGCACTTTATCGTTGCCTATTGAAAATAAGAAATTGAGTCAGTAATGAATTAGGTTAAGTTTGAAGTTGGCTCGTAGCAAGCTACACTTGGTCGATACCAACTACCTAGTTTTTTATGGGAGGTGTGAAGGTTCAGGTGCTTGCCTGAAAATATTAGTTAAAACATTTACTGTTAATCTAGACAAAGTTTATAATTGCGTCACAGCAAGCTTAATTTGGTCCGTTTAGTTCTTCATTTGTATGAACAAACATTATTTAAGGTCTCGTACCTCAGCTGTTCTGGTTCTTGGCTGTTGTAAGTATCGCTTATGGAGAGCTTACTATTAAATTAGGTTAAGTTTGTAGTTACCTTAGAGTGCGCCTAACTTGAACCGTAACGACTGCTCAGTTGTTTATATAATTTATGGCCAAACATTAGCTGTGGTGGTGTTAGTGCGTTGGTCAGATTCTTTCCTGATATAAACGTTGCTTATGAAGATATTACTTAAAATGCCTGCTATTAAACTAGGTTAAATTGGTAGTTGCCTCAGAACGCTCCTAATTTGCACTGTAACTAGTACGTAGTTTTTTATATTAGACATGAACAAATATTAACTAAGTTTGTGTAGGTGTGCTGTTGCGGGCCTTGCCTGCCGTTAATACTGCTTATGAAGAGACAAGGTGAAATATTTGCTACTGCCTAACTTGAATTAACATTAGTTAAAGTAACCTACGTCAGCTGTTCCCGTTCTTGCACGCTGTAGCCATTAAAGGGTTGGTGAGGATTCAGATTAAAAAGATTCAAAAATGTTTTTAAAATAGTCCAAGAAAGCTGAAGGCATCGTAGCCTTCACCTTGCCTAGGCGTTGGCAAATCAAGCAAAAAACACAATAATTTTAAAGAATCTCTGAAGCATGCTGTTACAAAAGACAGAATCTGTCAACCATGTCTGCTATTTTTAATTAATTTTGTATTTTTCGTTTTAAAAGAAATGAACATATGATCGAAAACTAAAGTGCCAATAAACTAAGTGACAGAAGAAAAAAAATTGCAAAGAGAGATAAGAAAAGCATTTTGGCGAAAATGAAATAAGACCGGCTGTGTAATAACGACTTGTAGACTTTTCAAAGTTTTACAACGACATCTATTTAGCTAATAAAAAGCATTTATTACATACCTGGTACTAAACTAAAGATAGAGAGAGGGGGAGGGGGGGGGGGGAGGCAAACAATTAGGAACTTGTTGGGTTTTGCGCGTGTAAATAAAGACGGTGACGCTTTCGACAAATGATTAAATGCACAAATCTTTGCTATGGGCATTGGTCAATAATCTCTAGTGCATATATTTAAACCGGCAATAAGCGGGCTGAGGAGAAAGGACATAGTCTAGTCAAAGATAATACTACGACTCGTGTTGAATTAATCAGTCTTTTTTTTTTTCTTTTTTGTTTTTTTTTTTACTTTTTCTTCTTTCCTTTGCTATAAATTTGATATTACACAATTTTACAGAAAGCGAAAACTAAATGAAAATTGAAAACGAAAGCATCTTCATTAAAATTGTGATATTTTTAAAAATGTTTTTTTAATATATATACAAATAATTACATTATACGTCAAATCGCTTGCATATAATTAGCTTATGAAAATGTATTAAATATTTGCATTAATGATTTCCGAGCATTGAATTCAAGAGCGAATACTTGCTATTTGCTTATACGGGAAACTGTGAACTGAATTTGTGTTTTATTCTGTAACAAGGCGGAAATTTACCTTGGAGCCTATATAAAGCTCATGCGTACTGAATTAGTCGAGCGTCTGCTTTCAGTTTACTCTGGTAAAGTCTGAGCTGGAATGCTAAATAACCATTTCCATATATATTCTGAATTTGTGATCCTGAATCAAGTTTAAATATACGCATGAGGCTCCAAGAGGCGAGAAACTTGAACTTTTTATTCATGTAAAATATTGATCCGAAATTGAGTGCAAATAACTCCGATCATGGCCTTGTAAGATTGTAAAAAAATGATTGCAGAAAAAACGCCTGCACTGCACGCAATACACTAAATTATGTAACTACGATTTCTTATTATAGTTTATGGCATGTTGTATTAAATTTAGTATTCCGGACAAATAGACACATAATAAAACTGTTCACTATTAAATATGTTTTATAGAACAAGATTGTTCAGTTATGAAAATCGCAAAATTGACAATGTGTGTGACTGCTTTGTAACTTCTAAGTTGTCTGCGATTTTACTAAATATACAGCTTACGCTCTCTAAGGCTTTGTAGTACATGCGCATCCTAAGATAAGGGCAAAGCTTAGTGGAAAAAAGTAAAAACTTTATAATCCACCACTAAACCTCCTTCATTGCTTCGTTTGATCAAGTTACTCACACAGCGATTTCGCAACGCTTTATATGAGAAATAGAAGGGAAAAACGTTCCAAACCGAACCATTTCCAATAGTGTTTTTTTTTTTTGGGGGGGGCCAAAGCAAGTCGGCATTAAATTTCAAGCTGTGAGATGACCACGAGAATACTAGACGGACAAACGAACAGACAAGCTTCTGAAGCGATCAGTACAATAAAAGTTAGATCTACCTCGAGTCCATCTGAATGTTGTATACATCTGCTCAAGCTTAATGTACCCTAGTGCCACATGCGGCATCGGGCATAAAAGTTTATAATTGCAGTTAATCACTTAAGATTACTCAGAAAAGAAATGAACTATCAATGCAAATGATAGACAATCAATCACTGATTACATTGTTACACTATAATCTGAAACTGGTGCAGCAAAAGATAAGAAGTCCATAACCAAGTTCACGTTTACTGAACAATTATCGAACTCTATTAACCATAACTCTAGAAATTTACTTGAACTAGAAGACTGTAAAGCTAACTAAAAAAATATCTTGCAGTACATTTTCGATAAACTGAAGGGTATATTTCAACATTCAGACTTCGATCGGAAAGTTGGTGTCAATACAAATGACAGACTCCATTCCTCGGAAAAGAATCTGCTTTACCTTCATTGCATCATGTAAATGGTTAGCATTAATTCTTCTGCAATATTGCCGTCAGAATATAGCTCTGTGTCAATAGATCAACCGGCCCGATCACTGTTAACAAAACCTTTTACAATAATAATTTCTGTACGATGTATGTATATAATAATGCGTTGTAGGTTTTAAAATAAAAATACAGATAAGACATAAAAGATATATAAAAGATATGCGTATCTATATACATATATGTTCGCCTGCTAGTGCCAAGTGTAAGCCTTTGTGTACACTCCAGGGTTTCGATTACGAGATTTAACCTTGAAATTCCTCGGTAACTAGATGGAAATCAAAAATTATGCGCTTAACGTTACCGTCATCATCGATTGTAATCATTCCTATAGGCTATGAATTCGATATTCTGAACTCAAATCTCCGATTCTAAGTACAAACTTAAACTGATGTGAATTTAGCCCACTGTACCTAGCCCACATTTTAGCAAAAAGAAAATTATGGGCTATCTTGACACTTGGCTCCCTCCTCTGCTAAGGCAACTGATAATTGAAGGCTACAAAATGATCAGAAAAAGTAAACAAAAATAGAAATACCAACATAAATAAAATAAGAAATTATCCGCCTGAGCAGCCGAAGGCGAGGAATCTCGACTAGCAAGTCAATGGTCGTGGGTTCGAATCTCAAGAGCGGTAGAGTTTTTAATAAAAGCCGATAGCCTTAGATGCTAATGCTTTTCAGAGTTTTAGTCATAGAATTTATTTCTCTGGCGAAATTAATAATAATAATAATAATAATAAAATAAGAAATTATACAGAAATGTTATAAGAAATTAAAAAGAAAAAAATTTTCGTGTATTTACCGTGTAGTGCATATGTATTGTTTTCTCTATTGCAGATTTTTGCTATGTCTTAAAGGACCCGAAAAGATATCAGAAAAACCTAATTTCATTTCCCTGGTCTGGCTACATCAGCTCGAAATCCACCAAAAACCGGCCCTCTCATTATTCACAAGACAAGATAAAGGCAAAATGTTGCAAAAATGTTGAAAAAAATGTGGGTTATCTTGGTGGGCTATGTTCACTTCAGTAAATTTAATATAAGTAAAATTATGCCGACACTGCCACACTTCTACGATCATTCTAAGTAGGTACTTGCTAGATGGCTTGTTTCCGTATTTTCCAACATGTTCCTGCACATTTGCGGTCTCTTTCTGTTAGCTCAGAAACTAAAGCCTGGATTCCTAGATAAATATAAATTATATTCGTGGTTTCCGATCACCGTATATATATTGTGAACGTGGGTATGTCTTTTTTTTGCTTTGCGAGCTGGAAAGAGAAAACTTTAAAAAACACTGTCATGTGGTCTTCTTGCTAACCCTCACCCCCACCAACCACAGGCACACACTATTCTTTCATCGTTCACCCCCTTGGGAGTACCGCTACCGGGGTGGTTGCAATTGGTACTCTTCATTTGGTGCAACCTTAGAGGAGTAGCCTATTGGCTTCCACCTGCTCTTCTCTACACCTGCTGCCTCCCCAAGGAGCGCAATTCATATATCATCTATATAGCAAACCTGACCTTGCTTCAGGCTTCCAGGTGGTCGATCATACTGCTGCATATCTCCTACGGCTCACATCTAGGCTGTCCAAATGCCTCAAACCTGGGACAATAGAATGTTATACGCTCGACGTACTCGTCGCAATCCGGACTGATGTGTTGTCACGCTCGGATCTGCACGAGCACCTTCGAAAGCAGCCACAACCGATTAGAAACTGCGTGGACTAGCAGTTTACCTCCCCATGGCATCTCTTTGCAGTCCGCGCTACGTGAGGGATGAGCGACAACGTCCACCTATCTTTCGGCGTGCTTTCCCATCGGACTTGCCACACATTTACTGAGGTGAAGGGCTCCTCCTTGTTGGATTCGAACACTCTGCCTTCTTTCGTAGTTGCGCCTCATCTCATCCGCTGGGATCATTTCACCAACCACACGTCTCTTGCGAAATGATGCGAAAGCCGTATACCTGCCTTAGGGCGCTTAGGCGATATACCGCTGCCATTTGCCTGTAGTTCGATTTCACCGGCAAAACGTTGAGTCACACTAGGCTCGCGTACAGAACTGACATGACTAAGCTGGTTATCACCTTACTCACGGTGACTCTAACCACTTTAGTGTTTGGCATCATCCTTGCAAATGCAGATTGGATTCCAGCTGCCTTTTTCGTGTGTGTGTGTACCTGGTCTAGAAAAGATTCCACGAATATTCCGTATTAAACCTCTTACAATTTAATGGATGTCGAAACATAAGGCGAGAAGATTGAATTTACACGCACTACTGAGTTTAATCAAGATTATATATCACGAATCCGGGAACACGTTTACAATTAGCTATCAAAAGTGCTATCCAAAGTGGAAATTCTTTTCTTTTTTACTTATTATAGCCACCGTTGTTGTTCTTGCTCTTTGTGGCACGTGTCAAAATAACGCATTTCCAAATGCTTTTTCTGTGTTCTTTAAAAACCATTGCAAACGATTCACTCGCCCCACTTTCTTATAATGTTCCAACAAAGAAAATACCGCACCTTAAATATTGGAGGCTGCCGTATAATTTTTTTTATTTTTATTTTTTATTTTACAAATATACAATACTTACGAGCCTATATATAAATACATCTGTGCACGTCAGTTGGCGGTTAGGTGGCTGGCTAGCAACTCAGTTTATTTTCACAAACGTAATGAGAAAAAAAAAAAAAAAAAGAGAAAAAAGACGGAAAATGTCAACGGGGAGCTCGGTTGGACGGAAGTAAATGCGCGCGTGCACTCACACATTTATATCGAAACCGAATAACAAACACTATAACAGAGGATGCCTTATACAAAAAAAGCAAAGCAAGCATACCTCTCACCTACATTCTATTCAGGGCTGTATTATACAAAGAAAAAGAAGAACAAAATGCAAAGGAAAATTCAACAAGAATTTCATTTGAAAAAAATAAGGGCATGAGAACGCTGTTGCATTTATAACAACCCCTACCAAGGGTAATATAAAAGTGAAGCATGCCTGTGTACGTGAACAAAATGTTTTTCTCTAACATTAAAAACGAAACATCAAATTGGATAAGCATTACTATCATAGTGTTAGTAGGTTAACCCAAAACACTGTACACTGTATTCATTCGCTCTTATGTATAATGCATGCAATCAGCATTTTAGTAAAGCCGGCCGGCCGGCCGGCAAATATTGCGCAATTGTTTGCTATATACATATGGTATTTATTTTAAGGGTAAATGCTAGTAAATGACAAAGAAAAAAAAAGAAAAAATGAAAAAGTATTGAAAACTGCAGCAACAGTAGCCTTGATTGATGCAATATAAAGCCCAACAACAGTATAGACATTATATGAAAGTGAATGCATTTTATTGTTATGTGGTTTGTGTTGGGCTAGTGATGTTACATTTTGTTGTTCTCATATAACTTAACAATTAAGAACTTCTCTCTCTCTCTCTCTCTCTCTCTCTCTCTCTGTATCTCTTTTTTTTCGTTTCTCTCCTTCTCCTCTCTGTCTCACTCTCTCTCTCTCTCTCTTGCGCCCTTTGATTGTAGTTATGGAGAACCCTTTGCCCATCTGAACAACACCAGGCACTTATGATATGCATGCAATGAATTAGTTTTGCAATGCTGTGTTGCTCTCAATTCGGCTTTACTTACGCAAGTGGTATCACATTGTGGTGGGCGTTGAGGGTTTTATCTATTTTTTTTTTTTTGCTTTTTGTTTTTTGCTCTCTTCTTCTTCGCTTTACATTTATGTTTAAAGTGCGATATGTGTGAAGGCTAAAAAGTGTTTTGTTTGAAAAATCATTTACAAGCTTATTTAGGCATACGCATACATACTTATATAATGACGAAAAGAGAGAAAGAGAGGAAGACATGATTATATATATATATATATATATAAAGCATTCGCATCCATATACATATACATATGAAAAAACAAAAATATGACTTGTAATAGGGCTTAACTGTGTAGAGACCTCATGAGGGTAAAATTGTTAAAGCGACACGTGTTCGCACACAATCGCAATTTGTATTTACATGCATTTACATTTACTCTGGCACTCAATTATATGCATTTATTTGATTTCGTTTTTAGCATTTATTTTATTTTATTGCTCGCGCTGCATGCATGCAGATGTGTGAGCAAATTTTACTTTATTATTATTTAAGATAAGAATTTTCATAAATTAAAAGCCCATAAGCACACACACACATATATGCGCATAGACTGCATATATAGACAAGTGCATGTTAATAAAATGTTAACAAGTAAGAAAGTTATATTCGCCTCAATACCAACCATGTCATGACCAAACATAAAAATTGGGAAATGCAGTTAAAGTGATCTTTTTACCTCTCTCTCTCTCTCTCTCTCTCTCTCTATCTCTTGCACTCCACTATGTTTGGTATAAATGGTAAATGAGTCTTTTGCATATGTAAACGCATCACACCTATTATTTTAGGGAAGTTTTAAATCGTCTTAATACATATTTGCTGCAAGTTATAGGTTAAGTATATTAACACTTGTTATGGGACTGACGTTGTTACGATGTTTTGTAGCAAAGTCTACTGTAGATTGCAAGTCTACGATGATGTTTTTATGGATCGACCACACCCATTTTCACATGTGCCAGTACTTCTTCAACCGTAGACGATTGATAGGCATATGAGCATTTATATCTACATATATATGTACTTAGGCGTATAATTACACTTGTTACAAACGGAACGACATATTTATCATATTCATATCCTTTGATTTTTAGATATTAAAAACCACTACAAGGAAGGCCAATGTACATATATGTTTATGTTTGCGCGTCGATTAAATCAGCGACAACGATACTTTCTCAGCAGGCTATAAATTGCACCGCATGAAATTTCTTACTGATATCTACTGTTTCGCTTTTAATTATATCAATAAAGCAAAGTTTTATTAATGACATAAATAATCTGTCATTTGAATGGTATACGATTGAATATTTCTGCCGTGCTTTGGTAAATTTACTTAATGTCTACCGTAAACGATAGCTAGCAACAAGCAATTTGTTTTAGATTACTTCTTATATATATATGATATCAGATAATTATACCTCTACCTCTACACATGGTTATGGTCAGATAAAAGTGCAAAGTGAGAGAGAGAGGGAGAGAGAGAGAGAGAGAGAGAGAGAGAGAGAGAGAGAGAGAGAGAGAGAGAGGAAGAGAGAAAGAGAGAGAGAGAGAGAGAAACAAAGAAGAGGGAGTGGCCGCAACCTGGCGGATTTTGTGGCGGATCAACCACTTTTATACCTTTACCGGCCGCGCACTGAAGTTGACTAAAAATTTGTTTCAACCATATTTTCAAACTAACAAGAGTTTCTTTAAGTCCAGCTATTCTTCCGTAATGTTAGAACTTAATCTAAATTTAAATCCAAATGAAGATATAGATTGAGGTAAAGAATTCCCATATTTAGATTTAAACTTGATTTGATTTGAATTATGAATTTGATTTCCCTTTTGATTTTGTTCCAGATTTAGTTTCAGACTCACATTTGGACTTGCATTTAAGCTCCAACTTGCACTTAGACTTGTACTTGGACTTACATAGCAACTTAGAATTTAATCTTGATTTCCCATCGATTAATTCAGAATCGTTTTCTTAATCGATTTAAATTTTTCTGTCCGTCTTGTTATGATAAGACCGTGACAGACAAACTTTGATCGAATTTGGACCACATAGGTTTACATTACGGTTGACACGCTCGTCTTCTCCGCCTTTGAGATCTACCAAAAAAAGGCAAACAGACAAGCTTAGATCGAATTTGGACAACATAGGCTTTTTTTTTTCAATTGTACGCGATATAAGGATACTAATCAAAAAAAAAAAAAAAAAAACAGGGAAAGGTCCGCTTCTTAATATTTTATAATAAAAATTTGTTGGAATTTAAATCCTATAGATATGCACAGACGGTTACGTCTGAAAGAGGTACACGTGCTTTACCCTTATAGGAACCAACGAACAGACGAAACCTACTTATCGAACGGCAGATCATAAGCCCTGGGCGATTCTGTACCCAATCAAAAATTTTATTTTTCTTCGTTTCCGCGCGAGATTAACAACTCGATCTTTTGCGGGGTTATGTTTGTAGCAATTATAACAAAAATATAAAACCGGTGTTATAGGATATATGATTACACCTTCAATAGTAGCTCGGATAGACGGATAACATTGCTGCTAGAACTGCTGCCGCTGACGTTGAAACTGTATCGTAATCAAATATTATTCTGAACGTACACATGCTTTAAACTGCTTCAAGATTTCGTAGGAGATTTTTACTTTCCAGTACTTTCCGCCTAAATTGATACGGCGTACATCATTTGCGCATAAGCGTTGCTACATACGAGTTTTCGTTTCGCTTGCTTTGGCCCCAAAGAGTATATTATTTTTGTTAGGAGGCGTGCGACATCCAAATAGGCTTTATATACACCCGCCTTTTATTATACCGATCTAAACTTGTGTTTCCGCTTGTCCGTCTTGTTTTCTTACACCTACTGGCCGCAATTGTCGAGATATTTTTATGAAATTTGGTACACCAATGTGTATTGACCCAGGGATATGCGGTATAAAAAATATTTCGAATCGGATCACTTCTTCGCCTTAATGATGGGCCGTGGCTCGTATCTTCCGAATTTTGCATTTCTTTCTTTACTCAGAGCACTTTTTCTGGCTTTTTTGCAAAGCATTGAAAAAGTTAATGACAGATAAAAGAAAAAATAAGTTAATAGTGTGAGGTATTAAAGTTTATTATGCCATTGAAAGCAAAATATTGTCTCTATCTATTTCTCTTTCTTATTCGAAAGATAGATGTCTTGTCTTTTCAACTCAAACTTAATTGTCAAAGTAGATGTTAACCGCTTAACCGGTTTACGTGGGCAAAGTTTATCTGTTCATTATGATGTAAAGATAAAGAAATAATTCTTTTCAGTTATGAGATATTTTTTTTAAAGTTCTTATTGATCGATACGTCAATCTTATCTGACCATTTCTCCTATACGATGTTTGTCATTTTCTTATTTGTGCTTATATTATAATTATTGCATTCACGTACACGCTTGTATATATATGTTGTGCATCTGTAAATATCAATATTTATCAATATCATTAGAAGAGAAAAAAATATGTAAATAAAAAATGCTGTTATGTATAGAAAATGTGTTACCTAACAAATTGCCAACACGTGTGGTACTCATTTAAGTCTTCGACGCTCAAATTGCTGAGAGAAAAGCAAACAAACAAATAAACAAATAAAACGACAAACGTTTTTACATATCTGTTAGTCATTATCAGAATAATTCATTAGACTAAAGCTAACGAAAAATAAAAACAAAAGTAAAAAGTGATTTTTATTTCAAAGTGAACGAATATGCACACACACACACGCACACACACACACACAAGCATACACACATATGATAAATGCCCACTTGCTACCGGTATGCACACACACACACACACACACACACACATATTCATGAAAATATTGATTGTTAATGCATATATTCATCAGTTGTTCATTTATTTAAAGATGATAAATAAAATTATTTGCAGCTGCAAGGCTGTGTGTACGTAAAGTAGATCTTAAACAATTAGATGACAAGAAAGTCGAGAACACCGCCAACACGCCAACATGACTAAAAGATCAAAAGTTAGACACGTTAGCAAAAAAAAAAAATAAAAAACAAAGCAAATGTTAGAAAACAATTTCAAAACAAAGCAAACTAAAAATTGTTGGCAAATTATTTAATACGAAGAAAAAAAAAAATAATAAAATAAAAGCGAAATATTAGTTTGCTTCGAATAGTTCGAAACCCACCCATTGTAAATGTTCTAAACGATTGCAAACAAAAAATTTATATAAGTTCATCACGTAGCAGAAAAGTTTGTAAGCGACTACATCTTCATATAATAAACAAATCACTCTACTGTCACTTAATAGTTAAGTTAGTTATAAATATAAATCGTTAAGTTTCTTATGACCATACACAAGTTATGGCGCGAGGGTACACTAAGTTTATGTGAACATATACCACATTGAGAAGGACGTAAGATAGATGGCTGTGAGTCTGTCAACCTACAGATCGTAATATTTGAAATAATGCATGCCTTGCCGTAAGGACAAACCGTATTGAAAATGATTCGGATCGAACCATCTCGCTGCCCTCTTTCCATATAACATCTTACGTTGAATATTTTTGAATAACTGTAGGGTAGTGTAGGAGATTTACTTATGGACCGTGACTCACAGAAGCAGCCCTACTCGTTTTGTTTATTGAACGTATTTAAAAATTGATTTGATAGACTTTGATTACGACGAGCAAAGATAGATTCATGAGACCCAGTTGCCGCAGTAGCCATCACTCACTGTAGCCTGTGTTTTCGTCTACATTTTAAAGTAATTATCAAGTCAGTTATGTTTTACATGACATACATAACAGATGGAGGACTTAATCCGTTATCCAATGAAAAGAAATCCTATGATGGTGATGCAAGCGGAAATATTTTCTTCTGCTTGATGCTGATGTGTTGAGCTTATGTTCGATGTCTGCTATCATCGTAAGTTTACCGAACTCCACAATAGTCTACAATTCGTCATCGAATGCATGATTCTCCCCATATTCAAACCCCCCTGACGAACGATAACTTCCTGCGCCGAAATACTGCAACGGTGAGGTTATGTTCGATCTCTATACTTATCAAATTCTCATCGAAGTTTAGAAAAGTCTCGACGTGACTATTAAATGCATGATTCTTGACGAATTCGAGCCCACTGACGAAAGGCCACTCGTCACATTACTGTGGTGAGGTTATGTCGGATCTCTGTTCCGTCCACCGAAATTTACAAAAGTCTTAATTTGATGATTGAATGCATGATTCTCGCTGTGTACAAATCCATTGATTAAACTTAACGAGCTGTTGGAAAACATTGCCATAGATAAGCAAGTAAATCCGTACTCTGAACTTATCAGAAGTCGGAATTCGTACAGAACACATTAGCAACCAGTCAAATAAGTACCGATCACAATTGAAAGAGTTTCACTGTATTGAGGCTAAGTAAGATCTTTATAATTATCAAATGCCATAATGGGCATGAAAATCTTAGTTTGATTTCTTAAAGTAGAGCACTTCATATACTTCACAGGTATATAAACGGGTCGTGAACCATGTGTAATGTAGTTTTTCTAAATTAACGTTATGTTAATTGTCAAATGACAGACGAAGATGATAAAAATCTTTGGTCACTTAATATACGATAGAACATTTATAAATATGGCGAAGTTTTGCTAATTTTATCAATAAAGGCATAGCAGTTACCGAGCGGGCACATATCTCCCAGTTGCGGCTTCGCCTTAATCTGACTACGCCTGGGCTTATAAGTAAATAGGACATAAAGACTAAATGGCTGCGAATAAAAAAAAAAAACAAAAAGGTTAAACAGAAAGGGCTACGATTAGCATGTAATGGAATTTTCCAATACTAAGGTCGTGTTCAAGTTCAATAGTCCTCAAAAATCGAATGCGATTGAATAGCACTTGACCTTGATGGGAACGGTAAAAAATGGAACGCATTTTTCCCTCTTAAACGTATGTGTGAGCTTTGTAGTCGTTGCATAGTACTTTCATCGGCAATAGTAGCCGAGTGGATAAGACTCGCAACTACCAAGTCACCAAACCTCATTCCTGTTCAACATACTTGGCTTCATAACAGCGGCGAGTTTTCAATCGTTGAAGGCATAACAATAATAATAAGCAAAACTTGAAAGTTCAAAAATGTATATTTTTAAAATGTAATCTGCAAGAGAGTAATGATGGCTTTGGAAACCACTTATAAAAAGAAGGCATTCAGTGTTAACTCTGTAAAAACTTTAAAATAAAAATATTCCATTGAATATTCGCGTTTAACTTATTATCTATCTATCTATCCACTTCATTAAACCGAAATATTTACTTAAACATTTCTTTAAACTAAACTGTAACGCATAAAAGTACATCCACTTAATCCTCACGCATAATAGCACGAGATCAATCGAACATGGCTGTAATCACCAAAAAAGTCGAAAGAGATCTCGAGAATTTCATAAAAGATTTTTGGTGATATCTTATGTGCGAGCACATACAGTAAATCCTTGTATAACATTTATATAACAAGGCGAATAAATTGGGAAATATTCGTAGAACATGCTAAAATAGTTCCGTATAACACGGTTTAATAATGAGACGGAAAATATTTATTGATAAATTTGGATAATATCTCTGCCTCATTCTCGCGGTCGCCTTCTCCATCCTTTCCTATGGCTTTTTCTGTCGTTCTCCCTTTCCCGCTCTCTCTCTCTGCCACTCTCTTTCTCTCCGATTTTCTCTGTTTCTCACGCTCCGTCCGTCCTCCGGCTCTCTCTGCCACTCTCTCGGCCTCTTCGTCGTCAGTAGTTCGGTCGAACATGACTGCCAAAAATACAACATCCCAAAACCTCTTGAAAATTTGAACCAACAAACTTCAACAAGAGCTTCTGATAACACCTTACGCATAGGCACATATTTCATCCGTCGCCAAAGTTTAGAGATGAAATTTATTTTCCAATTTCCGAGTTAATAGGACGAGATCACTCGAAAAGGGTTGTAATATCCAAAAAGATCGGAAGATGCCTCGAAGATTTGAAACAATATTTCGCTTAGCAAGCTGTTGGTCACATCGTAAGATTGAGGGATGATATCTATTTCCACATGCTCTTCAAGTTAATATCAAAAGTTCAATCAAACATGGCTTTAGCGAAAGGATTAAAAAAGGTTCGAACGTTACGAAGAATATTCAGACAATTTTTTACATATATATTTACTTGATGTTGAAAATGCCAAAAATTCATGGCCAAGTCATATAAAGCTTTCTTTCTTGTTTTTCTATAAAATTTTTAATGCTTCTTCAAATACTTGCGGAAAAACTAATATTACGAAATATTTGTTTATTATTTGATTATTTGTTAAAAAAAAAAAAAAAAAAAAAAACAAAATACTTGAGATATATTTTAGCAGGTACTTAAGAAATTTCAATTACGAAGACACTTTAAATTATAATAACGTGTGTATGCAAGTATTTGCTGGTTTTCAAACGGCTACTGAATTGTTGTTGTTATTTATATATCTTTTCAAAAAAAAAATAAAATTTTTATATTTATTTTTATTTATTTATTTATTTTCTTTACTTTTTTTTTTGTTTTCTCTCATGTAAAGAAAAACTTATGAAAAAGTTGTAAATCTATTAGGACGAAACATAAATACCCTTCAAGTAATAGTCTATATAATCCTTTTAACGTACACTTTACGATATTATCGTTACGGTAAACTTATAACTAAAATAGAAATAAAATTTTATTTTTAATGCTCTTGGAAATCATAATATAAACCACAAACTTTAATGCTTGATATACTTGAAACTCTTAGCTGCTTATTCAAATAACCTTCAGATATCTTGTTTTTTGTTTTTTTTTTTTCTAAGATTCTTACACTTTTGATATATATATATATATATATTCTGTAGAAGTCTGTATTACATTTTTATATGTTTCGAATAGCAAAACCAACTTGATTTACTCCCCCTTGTTGATGGATGTAAAAAATTTAATTTGTTAACGTCTGCAGCGAATGCCGACAATTTGTAAACATGATGTTTATAATAGTAGTAGTAGTAGTAGTAGTAGTAGTGCTGGTAGTGCTAGAAGTGAAGTGAATGCAATAGAATAGAATTTTGTTTATTTACAGCACACAAAAATTCTATAGAAGGCAAAAGAAAAAAATTGAAGGTGGGGACACGTTATGAAGGCCAGACATGATCGCGTGTGTTTCGATAAAGAAAATAGAGAGAGAGAAAAAAAGAAACGAAAAACAAAAAATAAATAAACAATAAAAATTATTCAAATGCTTCCGAGTTAGATATGATGAACGACGATGCAGAATAAATGAAATTTTCATATCATTTTTGATAAAACACAATGGTCGTATAAGACAGAAATAACAAATAAAAACATTCTAGCGGGCAAGGGCTCATCATTGGATACCCTTCACTACTTCACTTCACAGTGAGTTAAAAAATCCCAAAAATCATGGCCTATAGATTAAAAACGAGAACACGATAGATGGATAAATGGACAGACACGATTGAATCAAACTTGAACGCGATATATTAGTGTATTAAATTCCCAAAAAATGTCACCTGTATAGGTTAAACACTACAAAACAAGACGGACACGCTTAAATCAAATTTGGAAAGTGACTCAATGGCAAAGCGTGACTCTATCTTAGATCGTTCTTGTTGTTTCAGACAACCGCGCAAACTTAATAAACTCTAGCGACACAAGTAGAGTAAGTTAATAAAGTCACACATATTCTCTTTAGAATATGATCCTATATTTGTTGTCGTCATGTTATATTTGTTTTTACACTTGATATAACAGAGATCCAATCCTTTAGTATATCGGTTGATGATGATCACATTTTAAATTTTAAAGGGACTTGCATGAGGTATTGAGAAACGATACATGTTCGTTTAACATTTCGTATATGGCAATTAATTGAAATCACATGATTACACTTTTTGGCAGGACTTGAGAAATTATTGCAAATATAACCTAACACACCAGCTGAGAGCGAACCTATGACAGCAGCGACTTGATTACAAGATAAAGTGAGGACCGTGTCATTGCAAACACATACGTTTCGTATGTGTGACGACCATTATTTATATACAGTGCACTATTTATATATATCTCATGTCGATATCATACCTATTGTATACCGTATGTGTTGCAATTCAACTATTCAAATGATTAGGCAACATTTTCTAGCGTATTTCTAGCTCTAATTAAAGAGGATGCTTATCTATTAATTTGTCTTGGACATGTCAAGTTGACAATACCTTGGCCGAATTGGCTTTCATGATTAAAAAATGTAAAACGCATAAAAATTAAAATATTTCATACCGGACTCTTCCCAAACATCGCTCTCTCTCTCTCTAGTCTTAGTCTTAGTCTTAAATTATAATATTGGGATCGTTCGTAACTATCCATTATGAGCCTTGAAGTCGGATTTCTCCTTACGAGCGAATGGGTGCAGCGATAACATAAGTTTCGTCGCTATTTGAACTAAATTTCTTGCTATGCCACCCTTTTTCAAGACATGAGGAAATCAATGATTCGAGCTGCAGCAGAGAGTCTATCAATCATCTTAAAAATACACCAGGTCTTGATACGGCTTTTGAGGAAAGAAAAAGTTAAGAAAATTCTAATATATACGGGTTTCAAAGAGATAAGGGAAGTGATAGTTTTGCTAAGAAATTTCTCTCTATCTGCCTCTCTCTAACTATCTTTATTATTTTAGATCGAGTTCTACTTCTGATATGGGTTTCGAAAAAACGTAAGAATACTGCCAGGTCTTTCTATGTGCTTGAAAAAATTTGAACAAATAGGCGGCTGTATTAGTCACTCTCTGCCCTTGTTCTAGCTCCCTCGCTCTTAAGGGTGTTTATTATTTTCGATCAAGGTCTCGTTCTGAAATAGATTTGAAAGAAATGAAAAAAGTAATAATTCTACGGCATCTTTCTACGCTATTCGAAGAAAAGAAGGAATGAGTGCTTCTCTTAGTAACTTTCTGTCCTTGCTTTTCTCTCTCAATCTCTCAAGACGCTTTGTTAATTTCGACGTAGCTGCGATGTGGATTTCAAAAAAAACCAAAAGTAATAGTATTGGTAGTAACTTAAGAATGGCTTGTTGTGCCTTTTTAAAAAATCGACATTTTTCTCTTTCTCTCTCTCTGTCTCTCTTAAAGCATCGTAATATTTCAGACCTATATAATTCTATGAAGAGACCAGGAAGCCTCTATCTATCAGTTTAGCAATTATTACGGAAATTAGTGGTTCTAGTTCTTTTTAAATCTTAATATCTGAACTTGCTCTAACCTATTAAGGGCTTTAAACATAATCACTGTTAAATTCTCCAACTCGATTGGAAAAATATTGAGAATAAAAATTTTGAAACACCATTCACTTACTCGTTTTATTTCTTCGTTGGCAACTTTGGAACAAAAATCAACCAAATACCCCACCCCGTCATTCCCCCATCCCCTATATCTACTTAATCAACTTAAACATACAACCCATCACCATTCATCATATATTCTCGGTTTACTCACATGACACTCACATGCCATAAGACCATGCAGTTACCATATAACGAAAATTTCTTTTCAATCCAATTGATGGGAATGCAAGCATAAAATTCTAAAACTCTGTCTTGCGAGCAATATATTTAATTAATATTCCGACCCCGCTACCCCCCACTAATGATTTAACTAATGTATACACAATCTACTATAAAAGTAATGAATTGAGTGCATTCAAGTGGTGCTAATTATTGCGTTAAAATTGTTCAGAAAAAGTTTTCACAGCAAGCATTCAAACTTGCCCAATACAAACTTGGTTTGCGTTTAATTAAATGTCTGTACTAACCACAGGAGTTATATTGAATTGATCAAACGTTTACCACATATGCAAAAAAAAAAATATATATATATATATATATATTTATATACCATAAATCCTTCTTTTTTTATTTGCGTCAAATAGAGAAAATAAATGATAAAATAAAATAAAAAAGTAACCATAACCATGTAAACTGTTTAATGGATCTATAAATCATTTAATAGGTCTTCAATGAACAGAAACATGAAAATTACGCAAAAACTCATCTTTCGAGCTCTCATCTCTCATTAAAAGTAACATCACATGGCGGCACATTATGTTAAGCAAACGTTATATTTCCTTCTTAACTAATCTCCAGGCTCCATTACTCTCCAGCTAAATAAGAAGAAAGTCAAATATATGCAAATGACTAAGAATAACATTAGCAAAAGTTTGAATTTCTCTTCAGCTTAGCCATTTGGTTTAAGAAATGGCCGTTTCATTAGAAAAGTTATTCAGGAAACATTGGTAGTAAATTTAAGGTTCTTGCTTTAAGTTTAAACTCGACATCAAAAGAATGGTGGCTTCGAATATTTCACCAAGGGCAAGTCTCGATAAAGTTTTCTTTCCTATGACCCATTTTTACTTTGTGTGATATTATTGAGCAAAGGAAAAATGTGTGATGAGGGAACATGAAATTTGAATCAACGCAAGCAACCGATCAATCCAGCAACTATTGAGCAAACAGTGAATTTTCGTGGACCTATTCATAATAAACAGAAAAAAAATGAAATTGAACTTCCTTTTTGAACACGGTAATATATAAATGCGATGATAACGCGATGGTGGTGCAGAAAGAATTGGCGAAGGAAAGGTACGTTGAGGGTCATAGACCGGAATAGGTTTAGCAAAGAAAAGACAGTTGGTGCTGGTTGGTGTCACTTTTTGGACGCAGTGGTATATAAATGCGATGGTAATGCGATGGCGGTGCAGAAAGAATTGACGAAGGCAAGGCAGGTTGGGAGATATAGGCCTGATATCGATAAGTGTTATGCATTCACTATAGCTACGATCAATTGTCAATCGCGAGGTAAGATACGATCTGCTGCAATGAGAATTGAATGCGGGTACAATCACTTGATACACTCGCATCTCATATCTGCTTTCACAGCTTTCGTCGTCTTCTAGAAGAAAAAGACATTTCTGCAAACTAATAAACAAGTCTTAACTTTCTCGAACTCGGTAAAACGCCGCGCATGTTTCCTCCACGTAGCAGACACATAAATCCGTCATATACTTTTAGAGACATAATCGCCCCCTAACAAAATGCTAGACCTTGAAAAGAGAGGCAATGCTTTAAAGCAAAAAGTTAGGCAATTTTCACTTCGGGACGTTACAAGTTGACTAAACATAACTGCTATGCTTTCAACTTGTAGGTGGCACCTTTAATATATATTCATCTATATATGTATATATATATATATATATTTTGGAAAAAGAACGTAGGCAGCCCGTCAATTTTTCATAAAACTCAATCAGCTCGATACACACACCTTTTCTGATTAATAATTAATCACTGAACTGCTGACACATCAAAAACAAAAAAAAAGCAAAACAAAAAGAGGATGAAAAAAAATTGACAATGATTTTAATTTAAAAAGGTTTCACTGCAAAAAAAAAAGAGAAAAAATTTTTATTTGTAAGCATAACAAAAAAGGAAGTTTTTTTTATAGAACTTTTTTATTCGTTTTCTTTGCTTTCTATGCTTTTTTTTCCTTTTTTTCCATAGTACAAAGAGAATGAAATTTGTGTTACAGAAAAAACAAAAAAGAAAAAGAAAAAAATAAAACACATGTAAAAGAAAAATATAAATTAACGTAAACGTATAGTATAAGTGTGTATATACATATGCTAAGAGCAATGGAAAACACAAATGGATATATATATATACACATGTATACATGTATATGTCGTTGTTTGTGTTGATTTTTTCAAGGTCGTTTCCCAGAATTTCACAGCTAAACCACCACTAACAACAGCAGCTATTAGTCAGTTTGTTGCAGCTTAACTTATATATATATATACGCATATATATATATATATATATATATGTATATATACGCACAGATATATGCAGACATACACACAATCTACACAATTAAGCTTTACATATACATACAGATAGAGTGTCCTTCAAACACGAACACAGACACGGATACAAGTTTCCAAGCACACTCTCACTTGTGCAATCTTGTAACCAGCCAAGGGCTGATTATTCAAAGTGAAAAACAAAACAAAAAAAAAAAAGAAACAAGAGAAAATCAATAAAAACTCATAGGCACGGAAACGAAAGCAAATATAGAATGAACGACAGTCACATAAAAGAGAGGAAGAGCTTGAAGGAATGAAAATGAGTGGGAAAAATTTATGAACAGAAAAAAGATAAAGAGGAAAATTCCAAAGAAATTAAATGTTTTTTTTTTTTTGTAGAAACTCCTTTGATCTTCAGTTTATTAATTTCCTTTTTTATTTATTGCACATTATTTTGTGTATATATATATATATAAATATATATAAAAGTATTTTATTTATTTATTTATTTATTTATTTTTTACTTTCAAATATATTATGTATGTATACGTACGTATACTCTCTGTAGGTATTTATTCCAAAGCAGGTACTTATGGAAGAGAATCAATCTTGTTCACATGACAACCGGCATTTTGTTATGCGCATGACTGGTTATAAACCTGTATATACATAAGCAAAAAAAAAAAAAAGAAAAAAAACAAAAAAATAAATAAAAAACTAAATCGTGTGTATAATAATTTATATCAAATATAAAATGTCTGAACACTTGTTAAGTTATTTAAAAGTTGTGTGATAAAAATTAAAACAATTTAATTGCACTTATAAACTATAAGCAAAATATTCTCTAAACGGTACTTTAAACTCTCTATTTGCTTGATAGATTAGTTCCTAGAAAAATTTAAATGTTTTTATGAGCAAAAACAAGTTGTTTTTCAAAAAAAAAAAAAAAAAAAACTTGGTTCACATAGTTTCATTAGTTTTCTCTGCATAAAGAGATCTTCAAAAAAATTGCTTCTATCATTGATCGGCTGACTGATATTTAAGTACAACTCTGTCAAGATAAAGCAATTAAAAACACTATAGCAAGTCAGGGCTTACCATTAAATACAGTACATATAACGAGTTTCCAAATTAAAGCTTTATATTGGAAGGGATCGAAAAATTGGTCCGATCCGTTCGTCCTAGAGCCAAGACATGCCGGTGTATCAAAAATTATCAAACTATCTCAAAAGTATTGACTTGTAGGTTGAACACAAGGAAACGAAAGGGACAGACGGACCGACAAACAATTAGTGATCGTTGTACCTGGAGAGCTTCTAGGTGTTGCACTCATCTGCAACAAAAACATCTCATAAATTGTGGCCTATAAGTTGGACACATAAAAACAAGAAGGACAGATGGACTGACAAACAATTAATAATCAATTTACCTGGAGGGCTTCTAGGTGATGCAATCATTCGCATAAAAAATATCCCAGAAATTGCGGCCTATAAGTTGAATACATGAAATCCAGGAGGGTAGACGGGCCGACAAACAATTAACGATCGGTCTACCTGAAGGGCTTCTAGGTGGTGCAGTCATTCGCATAAAAAATATTTCAGAATTTGCGCCCTATAAGTTGAACACATGAAATAAGCCGGAAGCTTAAATTCAGACAATGATTCTTAAGCGATTGTTCTAACAACGACGTTTGAATTCCGTACATCCGGGCAAACTTAATTTACCCTCGTATAACAAGTCGTCTAGAGTCGTCTACATAATGTTGCTATTAGACAGGCTTAAGCACTTCTTAAAATGTAAAGTATTTATATCTTCAGGCTTAGAAATGATTTTTCATAGACTTTCGATCGATCTAACTCGCTCGATAGCAAAATTCTATTCCCCTGACTTTCAAGATTTTGCAAAATCGAAAAGGCTTATGAAAAGGTATCGTGGACGCTGTGCCGCAAGTACCTTTACCACAATTCTAATGGATTCAAATATTTTTAATATCTAATAATTTTGTTCCTGATAAAAAGTTTGCAACGCCGAGAAGGAAGCTTCAGAGACTCCACAAAACTGAATGGAATTAAACATCTATCCGTCTAACCTGCTGTGCAAGGTCTCCTGGCCGCAAAATGAAGCTTTCTACTTCAAATTTGACAGACACATGCTTACCACCGATATCATACTGTTGCGCAGACGACGGACGGACATTCTTGGGTACATTCCCAATTCGAAACTGAGCAAGAATTTACATATTTTATGGGGCTTTTTTGAAGTTGCTTCTGCGTGTCATCGTAAAGGTGTCGTGAAAAAAAAATGAAGTTATGACACTCCATAAAATTGATTAGGCGTGACCGGCGTGTAGCGTCGCCCATATAATATCTGCTCAAATTCTTGTAGATTTGTCTGCTGTAGTTTGTGAGTAATGAGCAAAAGAAAAACAATATCTTATACCTTTTGAAATATAAGATGTTCTCGGTTTACAGAGTATTGTAGGCGTAACTTTCGATCGATTTGGCTCATTTTTAATATCAACCGGCTGGCAAGAACTTGCAATATTTCTGCTAAGAGTGAATTTGTTAGCTTCATTAATGCGGCCAGGAGAATGTTTACAACGGAGATTGAACAGACGGGCAAACTGACAACCGGGCCGACGGACATGCTTAAGTTGATTGACAATTTTATGCCAATCAAGAATATATATGGACTTTGTGGGCCTTCTCAACGTTCGTTGCGCGCGTTACAATTGCTTCGATAAAATGAGTGCACCCCTTATCCTTGGATGGTGTAGATAAAACGATATAAATCGCACACGATAAAATCTACGTAAAACGGAACAAACAAAACTGTATATGATATATACAGGGCTATAGAATATATGCGATACGTTATACGAGACAAGTATGGGAAGGAAAACGACAGATACCGTTAGGTAAACTATGTTCTATCTCGTCTTCAAATAACGTAGAGAATCTAGGGGTGTATTGAGCCCAAAAGAAATTTTCTTCTTTTTTTTTTTAGCTTCTACTTCGACGAGTCATCATCAACGGCAGATGCTTTACTGTGCGTGAACGTGAAAAAATCTTGCTCGAGTACCTATTCTCTCATCCACGTTAATCTCTCACGCTTCAACAACATCTCCTTTACTAATCAAGCCATGACATGATTTATTCGAATATTAATTTTCTGCAACTGACTGCTTAATGTCAAAAAGTAACACTTTCTTTCATTCATTTTCACTTTAATTCTTTTCGTTGAATTTCTAACCATTTGTATAACTCTAAATAGTTTCAAGGTCATGTGCCTTATAATATCAAGCACCTTAAAACTTGTCCTCTCGCTTACAAAGTACGACGTACAAGAAAACGACATTTTAATATAATAGAATAAAATAGACCAAAAAATAAATAAATAAATAAATAAATACTTGGAATATGTTAGCTAACAGTAAACATCACCAAGACTTTACGACGTTACAAGGAAAAGTAAAAGGACGCAGAAACACAAAATCAATAACAGCTCAAGGCCAAAAAGACCATTAAGGACGCACCTAAAAAGAAAAAAAAATACAAAAAAAAAAAAAAACCAAAAACAAAACAAGGAAAATCTCACGCACACCCTAACGTCATATATAAAAAGCAATGAAAATGAGTTTTTATTGTAAAGAAGTTTTTCATATAAATGCTATTCTCTTCTTCTCTTTTGTTTTGTTTTCTTATATAAAACAAGAAAATTTTTGGAAAAGAAAAAAAATACTTATTTATTAATTTTTTTTTTTATTTTTTTTTATTTTTTTTTTTTGTAATTTAATAAATGTAGATTTGTATCAATGAATGGTTTCCTTATGGTTTTCGTATATATATATATATATATATATATATATATTATATATTAGTAGGCAAGCATACCACATGATATAAAAAAGATATAGAAGTATATGTGGGGATATATATGATACAGAGGTACATATGATGGTGAACGGATACAGATATGTGCAAATAAAGATATAGAAATATTTGCAGAGACATATATGTATATATTTATAAATTAGATATTTTTTCATATCAATATTTTATTTAAATACATTATATAAAAATAATAATTTAAAATATTGAGTTTGTTCAATAATTCAATACCGATCAAGGAAACAAAATTGGAGGAAAGGAAAACGGAAGCAGTATTTGACGTAGGTTGTAATGCAATTTCATCATATCATAATATTAAGATTGGCTAGGAATCAGAAATTCTGGTCTGCCACATGTATATATTTATATATAGTCATGCCTTTCGTTATTCCGAAAGTGGACGGAAATGAAACATAGTTCTGACAGAGATTACCATCAAACTTTTTTTTGAATATATTGCTTGGATTTTGCTATTATTTATGCAATGCATTACATACATAATTGTACAGTGTACAAAAATTATCGAAACATATTAAGAAAACAATGAACCTCTAAGGTAACGTCTCGTGCATGCTCGTGGACGAATCTCATATTTGGTTAAATGACTTCGTAAATAAGAATTATTGCTCCTTTGGGATAAAGAAAACACATCTGATTTTCCTAAATTACTTTTACGTGTACAAAAGAAAGTATTGGGCTAAAAATGTTATTTTCGTTATTTTATATACATACAATATGTATACACATCTTTATATATAATTAATAATAATAATAAATAATGTTAAATTAAAATTAATATTATTATGTTATCTTTATACATAAATTTCATAATCTCGCCCATTTACGGTACAAGGTTATATTAAGTTTGCTCGGACGTATGCAACACAGAGTTCAAATAAACCCGTCTTTTACTACCGATCGTGTTCCACGTATAGGCCGCAATTTTTGGTGTATTTTGGTAAAACTTGAAATATTGACGTATTTTAGTCCAAGGATCAAAATTGAAAATGGGAAAGTGTCGGTCCACTTTTTCGAGCAGCTTCCATACTCCATCAACTATGGAGTGGTATATGCTATTTAATGGTTGCCTGTGTTTCATTATAGTGTTTTTACTTGTTTTATATAAAACATGCTTATAAATATATAAATGTGTAAATATATATATATACACATATATATATATTCATATATATTTACATATATATATACATATATATTTATATATATAAGTAAACGTCTCTCTTGGAAGTGGTATAAACGGATTACTTTTACTAAATGCAAGCGAACTCACGCGAAAGTGATTACGAATTACCTCATGGTACCACTTTTTGATATATTCTTCCCCGCATTAGCCACTCGTGCAATATCGGCCTTTGTTTAAAGTTTCGTACTCTGCTAGTTGATAGTTTTGCCCCTATCACAAAGCCATTAGATATGTTTGTATGTTCGTG
Source organism: Glossina fuscipes (assembly GCF_014805625.2). Taxonomy (NCBI): domain Eukaryota; kingdom Metazoa; phylum Arthropoda; class Insecta; order Diptera; family Glossinidae; genus Glossina; species Glossina fuscipes. Next base: position 412,152 of record NW_023998438.1, read on the forward strand.
CGAAGTGCCAGACTTTAACAGGCTAAAACCCATTTTGCACCTTGTAGACCTTCACTTGAAAAGATGCGCCAAAGGTTGTTTAATTTTTTTAGTCGGGCAGAAAATGCGAAAAAAATTCTCCCCCATTTCCTCATGTAGCCTCTGTCGCTTGTCTTGCTACTTGGGACAGCCGAGAAACCTTACTCTTGTACGTATATATACGTCTTTATTTACATATATACATGTCTCTGTCATCATGTATACGGCTATGTGAGCATATTGTAATTTTCAAACTAATTGTCATCTATTATATATAAACGTAAGGTCCAAAAAATGTTATAATTTATATAGGTACTGTACAGAAAATGTTCTGAAAGTTTGACATGTCTCGTCTAAATGTTCGTATCTAGAAATCATTTACCTCTATTAAGTGTTTTCCCATAATTGTACCAGACTAGAGACTTATTGAGTGATGCGATGTGATATATATGTATATCTCTTTCGGTCTTTTTTTTTCTTGTTTGAAGTGGAAAATCATCGCAAGGCGCCTACTAGGGATAGTGTCAGTCTCTGACCTCCAAAAAACGATCTACACTCCTGTCTCCTACCCTTCAAGGTAGGGTAGCTGTTTGGGTACTACGTACGGAACCTACAGTGACGCTCTTCGTTTCCTTGTTTTCTCATTATGTTTGGGGCAAACGTTCCTACCGCCTTCCGTATGTTCAGATCGTGCAACATATTCGTCACTGACGATTGTCCAAAAGAGGAAACTTTCCGATTTCCGTCCGTAATCTCTCATGCGTTGATGAGTCCTGCTCTACCTTCAACCGATATTAGTAAGCTCTGAAACAACCATAACCGCTTATTAAATGTATTAAATGAAAGTCAACCGCACCGTGCTGCCTAATAAACCAGAGCCGCAAATGCGGTATGAGCCAGGACGACTCTTGCTCGCTTTACTCCAGCGCTTATGCTATTCCTCAACCAAACGGTGCTTTTCTTACCGTTTAACCGCGTCAGCCAGCAAGCAGTGCCTGTATGTCTATACATATATTTTCAAATATAAATTCATGCACATGTTGTATGCATATGCAATTAAATGTATACGCATGCATATGCATATGAATTTACATTTAAAAAGTGTCAATATTGTGTAAACCGTTTTCTATCACTCACACCAACCATTATCTATACAACTTATAAAACCAGGGCACTTAAGCATTCGATAGGAAAAAAAAAAAAAAAAAAAAAAATAAAATTAAAAAAATAATCACACTAAAGATTTAATTTCCTTAATATTTACATAAGTTGGTCTATGTCATCAGAATATCAACACAAGGTTTTGTACTTCATTAACAAGCTTTACGGTTTCCCCTTTAAATGTTTGAAGTAAATTGTCAAAATATTTCATTTACATTGTATGCACAGTTTGATCGTTTAATTCATTTTGCTCCCCAAGAGCGCAATTAGCTAATAAACGAAAATTTTGCCCCCTAATCAATGGAATTTTACTCTTTTTAATAACAAATACAAACACACCTATTAACTCCTATTATTATTATTATCATTATTATTATGATATCATACGAAAATTACCCGGAGTGTTGTTAATTAATTAATACACAAACAATCAATAACGTTAAATGGCTTTACCTAATTTATTGCGTGCCATATAGCGAGAGATAACGATTAAAAAAAAAAATAAAAAAAAAAAAATAAGCAAATTATATTTGGCTGCAAGCGAATCTGGCATAACTATAAGCGTTACTTTAAGAGGAAAATACTAAATACCCATACTAATAAAGTGGGCGTGGTTGATTTTTTCTATCTCAATTTTGATAGCACAAAAGCGGAAATTTACACCGCGTGTCTGAAGCAGATATCTTCATTTTTGCTTTTAAACAACACACAAGTGGACAGACGGACTGACAAATATGTCTAGAATAATTCACGCTTAATATTAATCAATTGTGTCAAGCATATTAAGGGATTTCTGAAGGTTTCTTCTCCTTCCTTCAATACACCCCTTTATCCTTCTTTGATAGCAATAAAGAAAAAAGAAAAAATCCATTTAAACATATTAGGGTAAAAATATTGAAATTTTAAATAAAATATTTAAAAAGTTTCAATAAAATATCTTTCCTATGACCTAAAAAAAAAGAAGAAAATTCCTCTAAAAAAAATGTATTTTATATATAAAAAATATCCACAAAAATTGTTATATCCACCATGGAGGACGACAACGCGTTTTTTTCATAATGCATGTAAGATGCAAAAGAAAACTCTCGGAGACCTCATAGAGCAAGTGTATTCTTCGCTAGCATGAAACTTTGAACTGATTAAGTCAGGTCCGCCGGTCTCTGTATCTATGTGATGTTTGTTGTCGGCATGCCAAGGATCAAATTCGAAATCGATTTAAGCATATCCGTCTGTCTGTCCCTCTGTTCGCCCGTCTGTTCTGTAAGCATTTTCCGGGCCGCAAAAACGAAACTATGGACTATAAGTTTGGTAGAAAGTTTTTACTTCTAGGTTGATATTGAAAATGTGCCAAATCGGTCGGAGCAGAAGCGCGCAGTGGAGCATAAACTGAATGCAGCTTTTTTTGGTTTGCTCTACATTGAAAAAGAAATTTTTTTTCTTTTAAAACAATTCTTTTACATAATTGAAACCAATAAATATAATATAACTTAAGTGGACGAGCTTCCTAATAGCCGGCACATTTATAAGAATTTATTCTAATAGCAAAGGCATAAAATTTAAAATGAAATAAGTTAAATGAAGGCCATAATAATAGGACACCTTCAAGTTGTTAAAGGTTAAGGCAAAGGGAAATTATTGCGGTATTTTTAAACATTTCTTTTCCAACAGAATATTTAATCGGTGTACGAATAAGTTCTCTATGTTGAAATTCGTTCATAGCTTAGATAATTGGCGTTTGTAAGGCATAAGTTTTTGTAGAGACAAACTTTCGTTCCGTTTATGTCACAGCATTTCATTTATGACAATGCATGTTATTCTGTCACCCTAGGGACGAGATGAAAATGCAGCAAATTTTTTTTGCGAGATTTCATGCAAAATATTGCCTTGCCAGCGAAAGTGACCAAAGAAGTTATCTTCAACTTAAGCCGGAAACTTCTCCAGACTATGGAATATTTTCCAGGTCTACCTCCTGCTGAGTAGCACTTGTTCAGATCGTTGCAATCATTCTTAGCCGTTTACTAGCTTACAAAATTTGAAGATATGCGAAAATTCTCCGATGACTATTTCACCTCGAAATCGCAAAGTTTCTAACGCCAGCATATCCGTAAAATATCCGAAAAGACTCCAAAAGACCATAGACAAGGATGTTGCATACTTCGATTGCTAAGCTTTACCATATATACACATATATATTGTGTTTAAATTTAGATTTTATTAAAAAAATACACGTAACTTAACGGTACATCTAATATGTAATGTATCCATGTGCCCTTCCATGTCTATATAAACCCACACATGTATATGTAATTCTAAGACAAATAAGAGTCCGCTTTACTAAACATTATTTTCATGTATATTTTTTTTTCTTTGTCTTTTTAGGTAAGTTTGAAGGAACATGCACACCGTTTCTGCCGTCATAAGTAAACGGGTAAAACTATTAGAGTAAAATTTATTTATAATTCTTTTTCTATATTATCGTTATTTACGCGTAGATAACTCATCAAAATTTCATACAATCTTTGTGAATAAGATTTTAATAAAAAAAAAGAAACAAGTAAAAGCACTATAATGGACTAAGGCAGATCATAAAATCCCCTACACCACCCTGTATAATATTCATAGAATAACTTTTTAAAAGGAGCCATCATTTGGGCAGTGGTTGAAAAAGTGGGTCTGGTCCGATTAGCGATCAATAGCGTTCGTCCTTGGACCAAAACACGTCAACTTACCAAATTTCCTGAAATTGTGGCCTATGAGAGGAATACAAAAAAAGGAGACGGGAAAATGGACAGGCAAGCTTAGAAAGAAAAGCGGATCTGAATTGTTAGGTGGATAAAAGGATAAAAGATGGACCTGTCTTAAAACGGACAGACGGACAGACAAGCGTTAATTCAGAAAGTGATTGTGAATCGATCGACAAGTCTCTCCCAAGTTCTTCTGGCTGTGACGTACATCCACAAAAAATTAATATATCCTTGTATCGCCAGTGGTATAGCGTATAAAAAATTAAGTAATAAATTGAAGGAATTGGTTTCACAAAACCATTTATGTTTTTTGTAGTAAAGAAGTATTAACACTAGATTTGAAAAAATTGTCCACATCTTCCGATGCTCCTTTAGTTTCTTCTACATTGTGGACGTGTATCCGACCAGATTGTCCACCCATTTCTTAATCATTTGCTCGTAATCGGTGAAGGAGTGTTCAGCTTCCTTCCGTCATTTTTGCGACTTTGATGACTAACAAGATTTACTCGTAAAGTTTAGTGTGAAAGGGTGAATATTCATTGAAGGAGAGTAATGGAGAGTTAAAAATAACTGAAAGTTTTATATATCGTCCTTTCCCCATCCACTCGCCTTTATGTCTTTAAATCCCATCACTGCAATTCGAGTAATACATCGACCATTTTAACTATGAAATAGTGAAATGTTGTAGGAGTGCAAATGAAGCTTTTTATTTGAACAAATATAACCAAAAAACTAATAAGGCCTATAAAAATCGAATAAGGCCTATACCGATTGATATAATGAGTTAAGTGATACTTTAATCAAATATCGTCTATGAAATAATGGTGGATATTAAAAGAACTCAGCTCAGTCTGACTACAGCGTCTCTTGTCTTCTTAGCTAACTCTCTCTCTCTCTTTAAAAACTAAAAATAAATTTTATCTGTGTCCTATTTTTAGTCTGATTTAGTTCTTTTGATAATTGTAAACAAGCCCTTAGAGCCAATTTATTATAACCTACATCACTTGTTATATAGTGATATATTAAATTAGTTTGGATGTAGGCAACACCCAGAAGGGCTTGAAATGGTCCCAACTTTTATTATACCGATCGATTCAGCATCGCTTTCTAAATTTCTACTTGTCTGATTGTCTGTTCATCCGTTTTCTTTCTATTAATTTGAGAATTCTTTTGCTGTTATATATGTACGCCTTACAGCAATTATCTTTTTTAAGTTTACGTAGCTCTTAGCACTACGGAAAAAGATTTGAGTAAAGATCCGTCCATTATTATAACGATCGATTCAGAAAGTGATTCGAAACTTTTCTATCGGTTTATACGTTTATCCGTTAATCCATCTTGTTTTCCTATGTTCAACCGAAATTTCGAGATATTTTGATGGAGGATTATGGCGCAAGGGCTGTTAAAAATGATTTAGATCGGAGCAATTTTTCGACTGCTTCCTGTATAACGCCGTATTTTGAAAAGTCGTTAGATGAACAACTGTATTAAGTAAAGTTGTGTAGGGAATTTAATGATGATCCGCATGCCATTATACCATTGTTACTTGTTTCGCTTCAGATTTTCAACTAACAATAACGCTAACCTCTACAAAAAGATAGACACAAAGTTTCTTCTTCTTCTTTTCTTTCGTAAGAATGCTTTACCTTTTCTTTAACAATTCCGGCTATTTTTTACACCGAATATATGCACAAAACTAAATTCGAGATTAATGGAATTTTTTTTTTACTTCTACATTGAGATGATAATTAAGTGCATTATTTATTATTGCATTAAAAATTAAGTCCAAATGCAATCAACCTAATGACGACTTTATAATTATGGCTTTTTTTCTGTTGCGTTCTTTTTTTTTTTTTAATAAGTAATAATTTTCATCATATTTTGTATTTTTACTTTATAACGCCTCCACATTTTGTTTTTTTTTTTTTTTTCATAAATTCCACTCGTAAATGCGAATTATTATGCAATAAATTCACAAATCTATTTAATAACTAAAGCACTGAGATTTGCTTTTATTTTTTTTTATTTTTTGTGATTTTTCTGTTCTTGATATTCGTGACGAATGAATCAAAAGTAATATATATATATATATGTATATGTATATATATATTAAAAATTTATAATTACTAGTAGGTGTGTACGGGTACGAACGTATCTGTTTGGGTGTGTGTTTGTGCGTTTGCTTGAAAAGTTAACCTTCAAATAGGTTGATTGCATTCTAACGGTCATTGATACCAGAAATTTTAGACGGTCTTGTTTAACGGTATATTTAGATACCTCCGCATGCCTAATATATATATATATATATATATACATTCGTACATATATAATCAACCAACAAGTCATAAAGTATTAGCATTTGTTCTGAGTTTTTTTCATTTTGTTTAGAATTTAAATTTAAAAATAAATTTCTAGTGACAACGACGATCAGGGGCAACAATAAACGTTTTTGTATTAATAAGAGAGAGAAAAAATTAGTTAAAACAAAAAAATAATAATAACTTAAACAAGACCTAAGATGGCACATATAATATTATATATATATATACATATATGTATACATATATATATATATATATATAATATATATATACATATTTTTCTTTGGTTATAATTTTTGCTTTCATTTCCTAGGACCCTTAAATGCTATTAAATTTAATGGAATTGTGAATAATCTCTAAATTGCTTTAATAAACTGAATCTGCTTTTAACAGTCGAACTTCTCGAATACGAATTCGATTTATGGCAATCGTTAATACTGTTTGCAGAATTTATTTATCTGTAAAATTAATCATTTTAACAACTTAACACGTCACGCGCTGTTTCTTTATTTTAATACTCTACACCAGTTGTGATGCACGGTATTTGAAGATTGTGCATATATATGTTACAGCCAGAATAACTTGATATAGACCCACCTCTTATTAGAGCGATCGAATCAAAATCATTTTCCGAAACGATTTAAGCTTATCTCTCCGTCTGTCCATCTGTCTGTGCATCTATCCGGCAGATGGCTATTCATGTGTGTTTGTGTTCAACTTGCAAGTCGCAATCTTTGTAATCTTCTAATGATATTAGTGATACTAATGCCTCTTGGCCCAAAGACGAGTCTTATGGAAAAGGAACTAGATTTTTCTGGTCAACTTTTCCGCCTATTTGCCATATAATGTTAAATAATGGTACTTTGGCACACTAAAATTATATAAAAAACTTCCATCCGTATGGATAATGTTTTTGAACCCATTACTAAATAACTTCTATGAAAAGTAAGCATTTATTTAGCAAAAACGTCTAAGCTTTCATATATGTGCGGGGTCTTATGAGAAATAACCTTTTAGGTGACAGCAAAAGCTAAATTATAGTTCACTACAGAGAAAAACTGGCGATGAAAAGTAACAGAGTTCGTTTCGTTAAGCTTGGACCACATCTAAGTGCGCTATTGTGGGCGGCTTCCCAAAAAAGTATTCGTTTACATGAAAATAAAAACTAATTCTTGACACTTTATAACGCAAATTTATGAAGAGGAATAAAGCACTTAATAGTCGGCCTTGGTCGGCTGTAAGTTTTTTACTTATTTTTATTTTTTAACCTTCCATGAATATAACCAATTTTCAGCATCGATTAGTTGAATGCTATTATATTTTTAAAATCAGGGAAAAAGTTCATTCCCTTGTACTATTGACATTTCCAGTTACCGCTAAGTATTCTTATCGAACAGTATAATTAATGATTTAAATGGATGAATGTATGAAATTGGATCGAATTAGAGTAAAGTCAAGTGCATGGGAATTGAGTGAAATTGAATTGCATTGAACTGAAGTAAAATGATTTATGTTAAAATAAATTGTATGGCATTGAAAGGCATTGGATTGAATTCAATTGAAATGCATTCGACTGAATTAAGTTGAATTAATTTGAAATGGATTGGAATTTTATATAATTAAATTTAATTAAATAGACATTCATTGAACTGAAAGGAATTGAATTGATCTGAGAAGTTAATAGATGAGTGGAATCAAAGGCTAACACCACTGCGACAGCGTAAAAAAGAAAGTTATTATTGCGTCTATGGATGGACAAAAAATCAGCAGAATAATAATATTTTGCGGGATTCTTCGGCGCATACTTAGGTATTATTTTTGAGAAAATTAAAAAATGGGAACACCAGAGCCATTTTCGTGCGATTCGATCAACCTACGGGGCTCGGAGGCATGCAAAATATCATTTAATCCACTTTCCTATAACTAAGCAAAAACGTAGAATTTTTTAGAAGTGGAAAAGTTTTAGTCATTGTTTTATTAATAAAAGATGTTTGAAGTAACTTAACGAAACTATCCTACGTATTTTTATAGAGAATCTTGCTTCGAAAATCATATCTCGAGAGAAACGCATTCAAATTTTCAAGTGCCTCTGTGCTTTCATATAATTATATTGGAAAAAACAAATTTTTTGGCCACTTAAAATCTTGCCACGCCCATAATTTCTCTTCTATATCGTTCTGAATAATCTAACCCATTCACTGGAGTTGAAGTGAACCGAATTTAATAAAATAGAACAGAATAGAATGGAATTGGATTGAGTTATAGTGAATTGAATGGAAGTGCATTGAATTGAATTGAATTAATCGGATTAAACTGATTGACTGAATTACATTAAAACTGAATTGATTGAAATTGAATGAAATAGAATTGAATAAACGTGAATTAATTCGAATCAGTTTGAAATGAATTTAATTCAGTTAACTTAGATCGAACTGAATTGACATATCTTGAAATCAATTAACTTAAATTGAACTGAATTGATATATATCGAGCTCAATTAACTTAGATCGAATTGAATTGAAATCTATTGAGTTTAATTCATTTAGATCAAACAGAACTGAATGAAATGAAATTGCGTGATGTGTAAATTAAGTTAAGCTGATTTTACCCGTGAAATTTTTAGTTGGAAAGAGTTTCATATGTAGCTTAAAATATCTAAGTTCCTACTTTCATTACATAAGTTGAAAATTACGTCTATCTTTTGCACTCGGTTTATATGCAATTTATGTAGAATATAGATAGATAGAAAGATTTATATAGAATGAAATTGAATAAAGAAACATAAAATCAAGCAAACTGAATCAAATCGCATTGACAGTTCAGTAAAACGTCAAATTTGAAAGCAAGTTAACGTACGACTGAAATGTATGACTTCGAATTTGGTTCACATATATAGATTTCTTAACGATCGAATGTTCTGTTCATCCATCGCATAGAGCTGTCTGTCTGTCTGTCTGTATGGGTCTCTGATTGCATTAGGCTCTCGAAACACTTGAAATTTTAAATGGGAAAACAAATACCTATTATTATTACTCATCGTTGCATCCAATCTGAGAGTGGTACAACAAGTTTTGGGCCAATTTTATATCCGTTCTCATGTGCCGCGTTATTTAATTGTTTTAAAAATGAACATATACAAAATAGGCAAAACTTAGATGTGCCACATTGAAACCATGCAACATATTTTCTTGTGAAGAACGATAAAGGATAGGTACTATATATTCCTTATGACAATGCTTTACCTTTGTCCCAGTAGTCATAGGTTAAATTTTTCAAGCAAAAATTTTACTCTACCTCTTCTTAACAATCATTTTTCTTTTTTCATTTTTTGCTATTACAGTCGCTTCAGTAGTAGTGCTGCACAATTTCAAATCTTAAGTGATTTTTTACTTGCTATATGTATATACATATTTATATATATATGTGAAATGATTTATTTCATTTCAACCTTGTACGATACAATTTTATTATGACCAATTAAAATATTCCCAAAATTCCGTTATATGTTCTCATTTAAAAATTATTAAACAAAGCTAAAGTAAGTAAAAATGCAAAAAAAAAAAAAACCACAAAAAAAAAAAAGAAAAGAAAAAAAAAATAGGAAACTGGTCCTATAATTCACAAAAGGTTAAGAATGAAGTCATAACTTTTTATTTCCAAAAATTGTTAAAATCAAGCAACTGGAAAAATAATAATTGAGTTTTTGCGCTCGTCTCATTTACTGAACGTATCGTTGTTCATGATTTATATAAATACTACAAAAAATATTATTTCGTTGTGTATTTTGTTGAAATTTTTTTTAAATAAATCATTTGATATGTATTTATTAAGAAAAGAAAAAAAAAAAAAAAAAACTGATCTTGAACATAAGCTATCATTATCATTATCATAATATACGTATACGCGTATATTAATTAATCTTGAAAAAAAAAAAAACAGAAAAAACTAAAAAAAAACTTAATTAACTTAAAACAAAAGCTTTATTTAAACGACGAGAGTTTACCTTCACACACCACTAAAAACACGCATTCAAGATTTTCTTTTGTTTTATAATAGTACTCATCAACCACATGTAGCTGAACAAATGAGTGTTTTTCTCATTTTAACGATTATTTCTCCAGTGAACTTTGCCTAGTAATCTAAAACATTGAAATGCTTTCATAGAGAACGACTTGTAATCGCCTAATGCTATAATTGTTTATAATGAATTTTCTAATATTCTAACCCATAATCGAAAGAGGTAGAAGGCATACAACACTAGATACGCAATTCGCGTTTGTAATAAGCGGAGTCTGACACATATAACTCAGGGACAATCTAGATGCTATTTATATATGAATCAATTTATTGGTTCCACTACTTAATCTTCGGTAATATATATGAAAACCTAGAGATGAACCTGAAGCTGAGCAATAAGTTAATAGTTACGACCCTTTTCTATTCTTCTATGGGACAACAGATCGCAAGATCTAAAAGCTGGAATGATTTGAATAAAAAACTTACCACTTGCAATAGACATGTGTCTGAGAATTTTGACAAAACACTTATCAATGTCATTATAAATAGTAAAAAAAACTGTTACCGTGATAGTGTTACGCCATATATGTAACAAAATGCAAGGTCGGATTTAACCAAAATCCTATGCCACTTAACATACTTGCTCAATAAGGAAGTTCAAGGTGAAAGGCTAAAATATTCCTTTCGATTATTCTAGTAGTGGAAGGTAGTTGAAAAAAACACGCGAGGAACAAAAGGACTGAAAACCATCAGTATCTTATGGTTATATATGTATGCGCTAATGGTATAGCATACAACATCAGATGTTTTAAACGTATGGAGTAGCGTATCTAGTATTTCCTCATCTTCAATCGGGATGGTCCGACATATTGTTACTCCAGGTCATTAGATCTGCATAAATTAGCTTTCAACAATGCGAGCTCTTAATTAGAAGAGGCAGAAGTGAAGATAAAAAAGCAGAAGGGGAAAGCAGACAATCAGAATAGAAAACGAAGATCATTGCCAAGAGAATCTTAATAAACGGACTGATATTTATTGCGAAAGCTTTTTTCGTCTATGACTTAATACAATTTACAGGGAAAAGCTTTTTTCAAAAAGAGTGCAAGTCCGTCCACTGATGAGGTCATCTCATATATATTCTGAGTCAAAATCCAAGTCAAACTCGAGACAAATGAAACTTTTATCATTGACAGGCGAGTCCTGAGAAACGTACTGACATTTTGAATCCCATCCGGGTAATATTTTTTATCTGTGGCTTCATACAATTTACAGCGAAAAGCTTTTCCCAAAAAGAGTTGCTGTCTGTCCGTTCACTGATATGGTATGTTCAAAATCCAACTCAAAACATACCGCTAGGATTAGAGTCATGGACAGAGTTCGTTCAAGCCCACGATTATACATATTTGTTAATTTCATTGCACATAAACCAGCGACTTAAAGACCTTTAACCATTCTATCCTCCCATAAATTTAACAAATTCTAATATCCGCAAAGCAAAGGTGTCTAATTGATGATTAGTAAGAAGATGTGTACAAACTTACAAAAATTGAATGACTAAGCTTTGTTTTACATGTCTAAGAATGTCAATAATGGTTTCATGAAATCGTAAAAGCAGAGAGACAAAGAGAGCCAAACGGAGTTGAACTTTTACATATATCGTCTCTCGTAAATACTTGTTAAATCTTGGATGTCTATGTCTACATATAATTGCAAATGATATAATCAAACTAGTTTACTGTAGTCGTATGGTAGTGAGTATAACGAAAAAAAATATAAAAAAAAAAAAAGAATCGAAAAAGAACTGAAACACATAGAGGAAAACCCACTTACTCTTTGTATTTTTATATGCAAATAAACGTTCGCGCTTACGTTCGTGATATATTGTATGGGCGGATTTCTTTGGTCGATTGCATAAAGCTAGCCAAGGCCACGAAAAGCAATTTACATATACACGATAATATTCATTGTCAAGTATATTTAACACATTTAATTTTTTTTTTTTTGCTTTTTTTATTATTATTATTATTTATTTATTTTTTGTTTGTTTTTTTTTTTTTTCAAATTTATTTCATGTACTGCAGATTTCTTTCGATTGTTTTGCTAGTTTCTACTCTGTTCTCTTTTCTTTTCCTTGGCAAGATGAAGACATTTTCAAATATGTATTTAAAAATACTTAAATCGTGATAAACGTTTTCATTATATTCAAAAAGAAAATTTGAGAAATAATAAAAAAAAAAAAAAATTTACTCAAAAATGGCCAAAGGAAAATTGTTCGATCTAAAATGCAATATACACCGGGGCTCATAACAAGGTCAATCATTATATATCTGTCAATAAGTTGGAGGACAATGGCTTTAATGAACATTTTGTAAATGCTTTTATTGCCTTTATCTAATCCAGGGAACTCAACATGTTCTGTTTAATACTCTATCCCCTAAAGTTACTCCAATATAGTCATCTCAGTCTTAGTTTGTTTGTCTTCTTTAAAAATGATCCAGAAAATGTCATAAAACGGTCTCGGGTGTTAATGTATGCCTGATGACGTTAAACTCTCTACTGGTCAAGCCCACACTTATCTGCAGAAAGAGCTGAGAAAATTTTACAAATCCCGCTCTGACCTTTAATGCCCGTAAATATTAACAAATAAAAGCATATGGTTTTCTACCAGGCCAATGCGTTCAATACATCCTATAAGATTTATAATGTGGAAAGGGCGAAGCCAGCTTCAATTACTGATCTCGCTATCTTGTTTGATGGAAAACTGTCCTTCAATGCACATATAACACAAGAAGCAAATTGGCCATTATCACGCGATGGGTCAAAGAGTTTCGCGATCCTTACACTACTCGGTTGCTATACATATCGCTTTGCGAGATCTGTTCTGGAATATTTTTCAAAAATGTAATCCGTAGACAGATTGATTCCGTACAAAAATAATATCTACTGTTTTGTTTGCGGTAGTTGCGGCCTAGAATCCTAACGTTCTCCTTCTATTGTATAGGAATCGTTCAGGGCTTAAAATGTTGCCCACTCTTGAAAGTAGACGAGTTATGCTTAACGTGTCTTTCCTTCATAAGCTTCTGAATGGCCCACCTGATTCCGAGGAATTGAGACCTAAAGTGTACTCAAGTGTATTCACAGCAAGTGTTTTCGCCTTGTCGAATACTTGACACATATTATTACAGAAGAAACTATGATAACAGCGATCCTATGTGAAGGTTGTATAAACAGTTTAATGAGAACTATAACCTGATCGGGTTTGGCGTGAATGAGTGCGTCTACGATAAAGTCGAGGGTTATTAAATACTTGAAGATCCTGTGATGAAATGGCCTATTCGTTCTAATCGGTGATCAGCAAAACTTTGCTGTTTTTCAAAATTATATATTTACGGTTAAATTTACAATGTCTGTAATATATGTCTCTACGATAGTTGTATTGGTTAAAATTTATTTTCTAACTGATAGCTATATACAAGACTAATAAAGTCACTTTAAGTTGTGACGATATGTAAACGGTTTCATCTTCGACCCAGTGGAAAGATGGGTTCATTCACTTCATAAGTCATACGATTCATACGATTTGGCGGCACCTTATCGGTTATTATAAAAATTAAAAACCATATCTACCAGGTTTGACTTTCTTATATGATGTTGGTTTGACAATATTGAGAGGAGCCTTGGTCTAATTTATCTGATCGTAAAACTTGACAGGGAAATTTTGATAAGAAATAGGACGTCAATTTTTCACGGTTTCTCAGTAGCAATAAAATGATATCCCTTTGACCTTTGGCCTTTGTTGATTATTGCTGTTTTTAGAACTTAATCACATCAACTACACTTCTATTGCTTTCTCTTAAACGTTCTAGTGCTTTATTTTTTTTTTTTAAGAAATCTTATTGGAAAGCCAATTGTTGCATCTATTTATATATTTATTCTTCACTGGCTAATATACACAAGCAGACGAATTAAACAACACTTTTAAACTTAAGGGATCAAATTGAAAAAAATGTAGAGCAGAGCATCGATATCAAAAGCAACGATAAAGTTAGAAATAAACAATATACAACATTTTTAAATTTAAAGTAAAAAACAATCAAACGTAAGCCTAAGTAATTTTATTTAAATCAGCATACTCTACAAAGCATGGTCTACTGCATGTCAATTGCAAATAAAGTATGGTCTGCCGCACCGAAATTCGTACCCACGGTATACCCGTCTATGTGATAATATTGTAAACACCATATGCTATATGTTTTAAATATTTATACGATTGAGCAACATTTTTTCAGTTAAGTAAAAATCATGCTTATATAATTCTCCTTTTTCTTATCCTTAAAATATTAGCCTTTCTAGTAATAGTCAGCAAGACTTTGGTTCCATTTTGATGATTATCGAGCTTGACCTGACAAAGGGATAACAAATTTTAACGCGTTTTTTGTTTTTTAAAATCCAGTGCTTAGTCAGTAACGGCGTGTTACAGGTACATCATAGGTCACTTTAGTGAAAAAAAACTCCAAGGCCTATCATTAAATACACGGCACCGCCTTACAGATATGCGTATATCGATTTTATAAAGTAGGGTGTTATATGAAGTAAGGTGTTATGTCGGCATAATAAAAGATGTGTCCATCTCAAGCCATTCTAAACGTTGCATGTATCCGCACGGGGTACAGGGCTTAAAAAAACAATCTTTGAATATTTATAATCGCAAATTATTTTTTCGCATGAGCACAAAAACAGTATTTACTCAAATGTAGCAAATTTGTAATTCATGTACCGAAAAAGGTACACATGATATGAAAATCGCATAACTTACCGTAACGATTCCAAATGTCGGACAGACAAAGCGAAACGAATAAAGTAATTGCATATTTCGCTGAACAAAGCTGTAAACATATTCTCTTAATAGAGGTCTTTGAAAAACTTAGTAGGTATGTAGAAAATACCACCTCTATGTAGAAAATTAACTTACAGTAAATAAAATAAAAGTTTTGCCAATTTTTCCACGTTTTTTAACATCGTTTTTATGATTTTTATAAAATTCAAAAATTAATTTAACCAAAACTCTAAAAAAAACTCTGCTCTCTCTCTCGCTTTAATTTTCTATGATCCTTTCACCTAAAATTGTTCGTTAAGAAGAAAAAAAGAAAAAAATGAAAAAAAAAAAAACCAAACCACTCACGCAAAAAACACGTTAAGGCGAACAGCTGTCATATTTCACATGTACGATATGTTTTAATATTTTAAAGTGTTTCGTTGTAGTGTTCTCGGTGTGCATGATTTTAAGTAATTTTCTTCGTTTTTAATGAATCTTTTTCAATATTAATGACAGCCAAGCAACTCACATAACAACAACCCACAGCAAGTACATATAAGCATGCATCGTCCATAGTG
>NW_023998438.1:427816-531109 GCF_014805625.2 Glossina fuscipes
AAAAAAAAAAAAAAGTAAAAAAAGACACACAAAGAACACATAAAACAGCGGACAGAATACCGTTCACCATTTAGCCAAAGCTGCTAAAGCTAAGCACTTGGAACCATTCTACTTGACTGCTTATAAATGCATGCGAAAGTACGTACGCTTGACTGTATATGAACTTTAGGCGAATTCATGTGTAATGACAAGAGCGCTTAGAAATACACGTTCATTGCTAACTTATGCTCTTGTTGTTTTGTTTGTTGGGAAAACCTATTAAATTTTTTTTGTATTGCTTTAGGTAAAAGTTCTCTAGAAAAATGTAGAAAAGCGCAATAGCTTTAGTAACTGGAAAATACCTGGAAAACATTTAACTACCGTCAGAAATGAAACCTAACGCAGCAAACGTATATATACATATATATATATATATATATATATATATATATATATATAAATATGTGCATATATGAAAGGCGTGCACAACAGCAATCATGTGTCCACCACATATACTTTTCCCTTATGGAAAATTTAACTAAAAACTATACGATAATTTTTTTTTTTTTTTTTTTTTTTTTTTTTTTTTTTTTAATAATACTCCTCTCGTTAGTCGTTTAGTTCTCTTATAAGAAAAGTTTATGAAAAACATTTTAGTGTATATTACAAAGAGGTACAAAAAGCAATACAAACACTTAGGAAATGTTTCGTCTCTTACTCGACTATCGATTGATTGGTTTCGATTTTCTTTTAAAACTAACAGCACCTGAAAGCCTATAAATATTTTATAAATGGAGACTTTATTAAAACAAAACTAATATTGCATATATAATATGTTATGTAATCTATATGAGGACGCGTCGACTTTAGCCAATATAGTCTCTTAGTAAATGTTTCTTAACTAAAAGCTAAGGAATTTTTATAATATGCAGCGTAACCTTAGAAAGGACTTGTAATATGCCGCACGCGATTGCAACTAACCAATTTATTGCTGATTAATTAATGACTTCAAAAGCTATTTCGCTAATGTTATATAATCTCCTTTAATACCCACCATCGAAGGATAAGAGTATATTGATTTTGTCAAAACATTTGCAACAGCCGAAAGAAACCTTCAGTGATTCCATAAAATGTACACATTTTCGATTAGCATCCAGCCTGTCCGCCCTTCCGTCTATGTTAAACATTCTCATAGTCGCAAAAATAAAACTATTCGCTTCAAAATTTTGCAGCCATAATGGAAGTTGTTGAACTCACATTGATATTGAAATTGAAGCAAATCGATCGGAAGACTGATCCACAATACAATATAAACTCAGAACATATCTCTTTTTAATAACATAGAAAATTGTATTTTGTGCTCGTTACTTGTAAACTACGGCACATACAACGATAATAAGTAAAAAAATTATATTCGAATTTTTTAGTGTTGGGTGGGCAAACCTTTTTCATTTTTCTACAGATACTGTGAGATCATTTACATGACATATCTATTTTAGGACATGAGTAATGAGCAAAAAAGACCAGTTTTTCTGTTCTTGAACAGAGGTACTGTCAGCTTATACTAAGCTATGATCCTTATGTTTAGTCGTCTTTGACCCTTTCTCCATAGCAAATTGCTTGCAACGTTTCCAACGTTTTTCCCAGACTTGAATTCGATGGCCTTATTTTTGAAGCCATAGCAAAAACATTACATAGTTGGACAGACGGACATTGAATCACCGTTTGAGGCTGATCAAGCGGATACATCCGCCTCATTGGCCTTCTGAGGTTCGCTTGACAATTATCATCCTTCCGTTCTTCTATCGTAGGCGTAAAAGTTTGCACATGTGTAGAGCATTCGGATCTTACAATAGTGACAGATACAACCAGTAATTCAAAACCTGTATTATTTTATTTCTAATACAAATTTGTGCACAGGGAAGTCGATATTGATTTTTCTAAAATGACATGATCTTGTTTATGAACCTTTGTCAAGCCGGGGGACTTCTTTATTCCCCTTTGTCGTTATCCAAAAACTTTTACGCATCGATGTTAGTTATAGTTAAGAATATATAGTTTAGAAATAGTTTATGGCAGCTTCATATGAATAAGTTCAGTAAGCTCTGTGCTAAAAACCGCCAAAGGCAGTAAACACTACTTGTCATGATTTATTCGCAAGAAATTGCTGTGGAGTGTTGACGGATAATGAATTGGAATCCGTTAAATTTCGACATGAAATTCACAAAACTCATTTCAAGAGGGAGAGATATATAGGTGGTAATCGCAGCCGTGATGGCACATAGCCAATCGGTAAGCGTTCTCAAACATTCACTATAACTAAGGCGACACGCGAAACGGAATTAAGGTAGGGTCTGACGCTTTGCGGATGGAACACGATTATTTCGACTATATGTATTCTGTGCAGAGCGTTCGACAAATACATTTCAATCATTTCCACGACAAGTAAAAGAATTGGCGGGTTTGGCGAATCATACGAGAACCTTGAGTACGGCCCCTTTTAACGAATTATTCAAGAATACCAGGTATATACATATGAAACCGGAATTTTTGTATAGAAAATATACGTTTATTATATGAAAATGACAACAAACGTTACATTCGAAGTATTACCCACGGCTAGCTATACATTTCTCGCACCTTTCCTAACTTTCGTAGATGATATGAGAAACGAAAACTGTTTCTCTTTTCAGGCAAATCAGTTTTTGATCATTTCGTAAGAACGAAGACGAGTTGTAAATAGCAAGTGATTGTTCCATCAATGCAAAGAAAAGATATATGGAAAAACTGATGTTGCACTTTGACTCCGCAGTTGATTGCTTCCAATGTACCATGTAGCCTAATGAACGGCCTTGGGTTTGCTTTTCGATATTTCCTTGCTCCAGCTCAAATCGAGTAATTGTTGCTTGTAGGTTTTCATCAGGCCTCCTGCCAAAACGATGTAGCCCCGCCGTCGCGGCGTACTAACGCCTGCAGTTGCCTATGAAATAGATCCACTTTTTGCGCTCAGCTCGAATACCATGCATAAAAAACTTTCTTTTGTATCCTGCGGGTAAAGAGAAAAGCACTGTCCGCGAGTGCTTTTTATTTGGCATAAAACTCAAAATTTTCATTAATAGAGAAATTTTTTTTTTTGGGTTACGGTATGTGTTGGCATTAAGTGTGCTTATTATTGCCGAATGTCCAAGCAATCACAATCTATGGGCAAATTCCGGTTTTATATTTACATGCCTGGTACTATTTTGTATATATAACTAGTTGTTCGTTTTTTTTTTTTTTGGTAGTAAATCAACAAATAATTCTACTTACTTAGCATTTCGTACTTTGTAGAATGTGTTTATATAAAATTCACATAGTAACAAACGACTGTAATCAACTAATGCTTAGAAAATTTATTTTTCCTTAAAAACAAAAAAAATTAAAACAAACTATAAATAAAACTTAACTAAGGCTTTTGCATTTTCTTTCATTACATTATATAAGACCAATAGGGCACATGAACTTTGAAAATCTCTCTCCTTTTGCTTTAAAAACAAACATATAACCGTATGTAACGATTGACGCTAGCCTAGACATATTTATCAACATGTTTATGAAAATTTTTGAACATAACAAAAACAATAAAGTAAAACGAATATGACAGCATTTCTATAAAAGTGTATTAACAGCATGCAAACAAGGCTACGTAAACATGCTCTCATTTAACCAGCTTTGTATTATACGGTACTCGACTAAATACACAAAGATAACGTGTCTTGTCAGAATTAGTAATAAAGTTTTAAAAAAAAAAAAAAAAACAAAGAAAGAAGAAATAAATAAATAAAAGGAAAAAAGAAGACAAAAACAAACACTATTACACATTCAGGCAACTAAAGAAGCATATGCACATAAGACTCTTTTCAAAATCCTTATAATAATAATACTTAAAACGATAAATATAAATTTAAAATATTTGCTCGTATTTTTTAAATGCTTTGTAGCGTGCGTTAAAAGCTTGAAACAGGATTTTGTCGTTTCTAAAGATTATAAAGACTAAACAAAAAAAAAAAAAAAAAAATAGTATGCTTTTAGCATACAATACATAAATAAAAAATAATGTATATATTTAGGAGCATGTTTATATAGGATAACAAATGATAATAATTGCATACTTTTAGGAAAATTACAAACCAAATATGTAGAGAGAAAGCATTTCATTAAAATTTGCAACAGGTAATATTAACAAAAAAAACAAAAAACAAAAACAAATAAATAAGTTTATAAACAACGCTAAAGTAGTAGCAGTGCAAGTAATAGAAAACTGTGCGTGACACTTAACGATAAAACGTGTGAAAAAAAAGAAAAAGAAGTACCCAAGCTATCCTATGCTGGTTATTTCCCAAAAACACGTAGTTGCTTTTAGCACTGTTCATATAAAATAATTTCGCGTAATTGGAAAAAGAAACAACAGAGACAAATGTTCCTTCTACCTTCGTCCTCTCTAAGCGAATATTACCTTTTCTTTATTTAAAAGTAGATAAGTAAAAATAATCCTATACACTATTAAGTGTTATTAAGAACATACTTACATAATATCATAGCTTAGTCTAATAACACATGTTCGATCAATTTATATTAAAGTCTGTAAATTATTGAAGAAAACTGGAATCGACATCTTCCGAATTTCGCGCATTTTTCCAAGGAATGTAGGAAAATGTAAACCAGGCAGTATATGAAAAACTTAGCTAATTTTGATCAGAAAGATTAGGCGGACCTAATTTGCAGACTATAACTTGCTGACGAAAACTTCCATACGCATTACGGAAAACTTTAAAAATTGATCCAGCATTCAGTTAGGTGTTAGTATCGTTGTAATCACACTTTGATTTTGAAATTTCAAAAAGTGTGTAAGCTTAACTAGCAAAGACATCTATCATATTCATTAAGATAGCTCTGTAAACGCCTTTGCTAGTTAACTAAGCTCTACCCTTTGCTAGTTAGCAGAGGGCTACCCTTTGCTAGTTAGCAGAGGGCTACCCTTTGCTAGTTAACGGGGCTCTACCCTTTGCTGGTTAACGGGGCTCTAGCCTTTGCTAGTTAACAGAGCTCTACCCTTTGCTAGATAACAGAGCTCTACCCTTTGCTAGTTAACAGGGCTCTAGCCTTTGCTAGTTAGCAGAGGTCTACCCTTTGCTAGTCAACAGAGCTCTGCTAAATATTGAGAATTAAAATATAGTTGGATTTGGCCTATATTAAAAAATGCAAATATATTTTTGTGGATACCTCATGAGGATATCTTTTAAACAAGTCAAGCAAATTTAATGTTTGCTTATAGGGACGATTTTTACTAACTTTTTCAAATTTGTTATGTTACGAAAATACATCCCAAAAATGTCACTTATATTCACCTACGTAACGTGAATCCATATAAAGACGTCTGTCGAATGAGCAAAAAAAAATTCCAACTTTTCGTTCGGGAATTATTTTTAACAATCTTTAAAAAATTATATACCCAGCAAAAAACACGTACCTTACTGACATTATGCGGAAAAAACAGGAATTTAATTTCTTTTTTGACAGAGATATAAGAGATTTTAAAACGATTCATTTTTAAGTCAGTAAATTTCTTAATAAAATTTCTAATCAAAGAAAAGCATATACACACAATAATGTAGCATTTCATAATACATTACGCGGTCTCACACTTTGTTGACAAACATCAGTCGATAACTTATTGGCAGCAGAAACTCACAAGTCTCACGCACTTGTCTTATCCAAAGAAACTACATAAAAAAAAACAACAATCGTCCATTGACTTAAGCAGGAGCAAATATGTATGCGTATCGCGTTATATTTTAATGAAAAATTTCAAAACAATTTAGTTTGAAGTCGATATCCGTCTCTAACGAAAACTCGCGAATATCGCTCCTAAGTCTTATCTAAGAAATGCGTATACAAGTAATCTAGAATTCTATTACGCCTGCTGCTGGAGTGTATGAAAACCTTTTTGCACTTTAATAACAATGATCAGATCAATTTATTTTATGGCGTGCAATGTACTAATGAAGACTTGTGACGAAAATACACGAATCTGGCGCATATCTCTTGTCCAACGAAACAATAAACAAATAAGAAAACTATATAAGGTCGTGGCCGATTCTTTTATACCTGTCACTGTTGTCCTAAGAAAAACAAGAACAGAAAGAGACCTTAATTTTCATGTTCCATAACATGGAGTGGGCATGGCTGATTTTTGTTTTTTTTTTTTTCAAAAAAATAAAAGTTTTTTTTGCATAGGCGTGTGGCGCGTCCTGTGAAAAGTTTAGCTCCCTTCCAAACATATACTACACAGTTGCGAAGACAGACAGATGGGCATATTTAAAACTAAACGTAAGTAAAACCATAATAAACTATTCAGTAATGAATATGTTTTGCTGATAACAATTAAAATAATAAAAATTAATAATACTAGAATATATATAAATATATATACATCAACAGGCTCCCAGGATGGGGGAACAATAGTACAAGCTAAAATCTCATTTGAATATTTTCAACTATTATTCACTTATTATTATTATTATTATCATGACTTTTTCCTCTACTAATATTATGTATGTTCTGCACCTTTCTCGCTTATTATTTTTTCATATAAATATGAAAAATAAATATCGACAATATATTAATGTTGTTGGATTGTTGTTGCTGTGGTTGTTTGTTGTTATATGCTTAATAATGTTATGCAAATAGTTTTCAAATTATTTTAATAGACTTTTGGCGCCAGTAGACCGCATTACGATGTGTTTGATATTCAAAAAAAAAAAAAAAAAAAAAAACTCATTGCATGTAAACGCACGCAGAAACTTGATGTGTAAATTGGGAAATTCCAATAAAACATAATAATTGAATGCAATGCTATTTATAACGAAAAATATTATATAAATAAATTATATACGACCGACGAAGCCGAAACTTTTAGCACTCGTCACTAGTTTGCGTATGTTAATTGATGGTAAAATCGAGGAGGGCATATTCCTTCACACCACATCCCGATCATATTGCATATATTGCATACTTTTCTATTACTTGGACAGCGCTTAACAAAAGTAATTATACAAAATGTAATATCTGTGGAAGTGTTGTGCACGTATTTATTTTAAAGGTTCATGTTCCGGTTTAGGCAATTTTGAATCTTAAGGTGAATCAGGATCTGAAAGGACTCGTTTGATTTGATTTTATAAGAAATATCGCAGAGCACTCTTTTATCAAAGTCTTGAAAGCGATTTCAACCAAAATTCGTTACATGAGTAAAGCGTTCTGTACGGTTAAAGCTCTTCGCATACTGTCTAAGCTCTTTGAGGGATAATTGTCTACTTGACACATGTTTGGCAAATCCCACTACTTTCCAAAATGATGAAAAAAAGATTTTCTTCTCATTTATCATAACTTAAACTTACTGGAATTGCGCAAAACAAAAAAAAAAAAACGCATAAAATTCAAAAGAAAAGATTTAGCAAAAAACCTTAACATACTTTACGGAATAATTATCATAAATTTTTAAAGTTTATTTTTCTGCTTTATCTCCTTAACATTCCACGTCGATGATCATTGAAGCGATTATTGTAATCCAAGCGATTTTTTTTTAAATGAAATCAGACCCCGCCAACAAGACGAGAAGAAGGCAAAATTCGCAATGTTATAAACGAACTAAAACTAAAATGAAACCATTCTACATTTATCGTTAAGACTTGTAACATTTAAAAATAGAAATATAAAATGTAAAAAAGAACACATCAGAGATGTTGCCATGCGAAAGACTTAGCTCATTACTGAAAAAGAGAGAAGACACATAGTAGTCTCAAGTTGCGAAAGTTTACGCTGACCGGGGTCTCTGTTTATATCTGTATATGATAGAAATTTTTTTAATTTTTAATTTATGTTGATAGTTGCGATCGCAAGACCCCGGTCAGCGTAAACTTTCGCAACTTGAGACACTAATCAAATTTCTATAAAAATATCCAATGTGTAAACATATTTTTGGTTCAGTTGCAAAGAGAACTAATACATTTAACATATTCCAATCGACAAATTTTTCTAAGGTGAGTACCAGATGGTTGGAGAGAATTTAGTTTTTGAAATTATTTCTCCCTTCGATTTTAAACGACATATATTAGAGCAGCTTTCTTCTATTTAATATTTATTACTTAAATTACATAAGAAATTCTTTGGCAGCAACGATTTTGCTGACAAGCGAGCGGGACCGACTTCTACGACGACTTGCGAACCCCAGCACAGCAATGAATTAATATATTTAGAAATCGGTGTCCTTTATTAACCGGTAACTATGTTATGTGTAGGTCCAAATTTTGCTAATACTGATGAGGGCTAGGAAAGCTCAAACAGCCTTTTCAGAGATTTAGTTAAATTTGTTAAAAATGAACAATAAAAACATTAGAGCGTGATAAGCTACATCTCTCCCAACTGTACCTACACTCTTAATTTGCCTCCCTTTATACTTGACATATTTAGTAATTTTTGCTTACCACTTAAGCGTTATATTCTGGCGTGGTGACCGATCACTAGCCATAAGAGAAAGATATGACTTCTTTTGACAATAAACACACTGATCAATAGATCACATCTCTTCCAACTGTACCTACACTCTTAATTTACCTCCCTTTATATTTGGAATATTTAATAAGGATTACACTCGGGCGTTGTGACCGATCAGTAGTTGTGAGAGAAAGCAATGAGTTCTTTTGGCATAGTTTTTGTGATTTTGTAAAAAACTTGGCATTCTAGACTAATAGTCGCAATAAATCTGCACAATCAGTTCATTTTATTATCAAATAAATCACGCTAACCATACAAACAAAACCATGCCTTGTGGCTTATGCCATCTATGTGATATTGCTCATAAAAGAGGGTATGAAAGGTTCTAGCAAATACTCGCCTAAAATACTTAACAAATTTTAATCTACCTCACTCGCTCCACAATTATGAATCGATATAAAGCAAAGCACGCCAAAGGATGTCCGCCCTTAGCCGAGGAAAGCCAAAAGGAAACCTTTCCAAAACATCTCCCTTCGATTGGGAAAATCAATCAAATCGTTCCATATCTCTCTCGGCATGTTCACATTTACCAAAGTCGGTTTCTTCGTCACTTTATGGTTTCTGTTAAAGTATGCGCGCCAGGTAAACCTTATGGTGTTCCTATTTATTTATTCATTTTAATTTATACTGAACTATACGTTCCTTAATTTTGTAAATTTAATATTATTTTACTGACTTGAAATCCTCACTGGCTTGTGATTGCAAGATAAAATAAAAAGTCATCCTTCTGATCTATTATACCACGTATACTATATATCATTTCAAAACGCACAGTTTAATAGAACTTTACGGCACTTCATATATGATAGTAGAGAGATTGGCAAGAATATTGTGCAAAAAAAAAGCTTGCAGTTGCTTGTAAGCGGTGTTATCGAGTACTTCTCATGAAAGAAAACAAAACATTTTTTTTCTTGTCATAGTTTTATGACTAGTCACAACGAACTATGACTATCTAGTGACTTGTGGAATGGCTCAGTGATGTTTGTTGCTCAGAGCAAAGCTATTAACACAAGTATGAAAATTTGTTACTCGATGTTTACAAAATTTGGCAGCACTTGCAATCCGATTTAATACACCAGCTGACCTACTCTAAGTAACATTAGAGACATATCGCAAAGCAAGTAGTTTTTTTCGTATACTTGCGGCTTTCATGACTTAACAGCTTTGTTTTATAGCAAAATTTTCTATTAGAGACTTTTAATGTGACTATGCAGCTCCGGTGTATCAAATTTGTAACAAAAGTGACCAAAGCTATGACAAGAAAACACATACTTTTGTCTTATAAGTTTGCCCAAGGAATACTACATTTACTAGTTATGGATGCATTCATAGAGCGATGTATAGGTTTTCTGATCTTGGCTTGGGTAGACCAGAACCAAAAAAAAAAAAAAAATTTTTTTTCTCTTCTAAGCAATATTCCAAGGCTGTGATCGTAATGTCACCAAAAGGCCAGAGTCATATATATAAATGTAAAGAGTTTTCAAAGCGTATCGCCATGCGTTACAAACACTTGACTCACATAAGTCTATTACCCTCTACAAAGAGTATAAAAGTAGCATTAATAGCTTTAACATGATATGTTTTTCTTTCTTTTTAATTGGATTTGTGTGGCCCTTTAGTTTTTTAAGTAAATTGTATTGAATCTCTAGAAAGGTATTAATTATTATTCACGTTACAATCTTACATTATCGTTTATTTAGCATTTTCATAATAATTTAAAATCCGGTATTTATATAGAGAGCTTTTGCACAAATTGCTTTACAGGCTCCTAGCTGCCTAGACAACATTCGCCATCGTATTCAATATTCCCAGTAAACGTGTACAAATATCTATTTATTGAACTAAATGATTTTCAGTTTATCCCTTCCCTATAAAACGGGGAATACGGACTTTTGCGCACGTATTTGCACACATTAATGTCTGTTGCATTGGTATGTATATAGATAGACTAATATTGCAAAATCTATTGTATTGCGAGACAGTAAGCTAAGCTGTATTGCGCTGTTCTCTGCTCTGCTCTGCTCAGCAGCGCTGGTCTACAGTTTCTGCTGCTTCTCCCTCATTAAATATTCCAAATAAACAAAACCAACTTTGTATGATTGTGTTTTCAATAATTTTGTCAGGCAATGAACTCAAATATTTACAAAAAAAAAGAAGAAAAAAAAAAACTTTAAAAACTTAAAAACTATAAAATTTGATTTTTTTTTTTTTATTTTTATTTTTTTTTGCAGGATATTTTGTTATTCAACACTTGTTTCTTGCATTTCAACTAAAACGTTTACTAAACTCTGAGACCTTTTAACACTTTCTTTTAAGTTGAGAAAAATAAAATAAAATAAAATAAAAAAAAAAAGTCATTTAAGAAAACAATGAAACAGAATTGATTGTGACGAACGAAGCAAACAAACAAACAAATAACAACGGCGTCAAAGAGTCACGTTAAGGCGTTTTAGGCGAAACTAAATGAAACTGAATTCAAGCAGTCATCTTATCAAGCAAAAAAAAACACAAATACACACACACACACACGCACAAGCAGAGAGAGAGAGAGAGAGAGAGAGAGATAGAGATAGAGAAAGGGACAATCGCATCATTAATTACCGTTGGAAGTCTTTATAGCTTTGTGTCGGCCATAAACCTGACATTCGTATGGCCACTGAAAATCATAAATCTTTCTTTCTTTCTTGCGAGCTAAGCAACGCAAAAGTACAACGTAGCAAACAAATCGAACCATTTAAAAAAAAAAAAAAGTAAAGAAAAAAGTATCCTTTGGCTAAGATGAAAAGAGTTTCGTTAAGTAAAAGAAATCGCGC
This sequence comes from Glossina fuscipes, assembly GCF_014805625.2. Lineage (NCBI taxonomy): Eukaryota > Metazoa > Arthropoda > Insecta > Diptera > Glossinidae > Glossina > Glossina fuscipes. The sequence goes on from NW_023998438.1 coordinate 439,201, forward strand.
ACGCGGTAGCTATGCGAGACGTCCAAACAACGGCAACACATTAATAGCGCAACATCAATGACAACACCAAACACTAATGCACTTACGTGTCAGTTTCAAATTTTCCTCTCTATACACATACGCCATCCTTCACTCATTGTGTTATTATTATGCGTCGTTTGTTTTGCGTTTTTAAAATCGCCAAACATGAAAGCAAAGCTTAAATAAGTGGAATGTTGCAAACAACAACAAAAAAAAAAAAAAAAAAAACAAGAAAAAAGATTTGGTATTTAACAAATTTATGAAATCAAAGTCAGATATGCCCGCTTGCTTGCTTGCTGGCTTCCACTATCCATCTTATTTTCATCAATCAATTATTTCAATGGCTGTCAGCAAAGACTTACATATGTAGAAATTATTCGTTCGTAACATCCATCATCCAACCATGAACTGAAATGCCCACGAAATTTGATAGTGATTCGCAAAAATATTTAATTTAAATTTTCTGCGAGAAAGCAATATTAATGAATTAATTCAATGAGAAGAAAAAGAAGAAAAGGCAAAGAACCATAGGCAATTAACTAGATATAGACTCATTATTATAAAGCATTTAAAAAGAGAGTTAGTCACTAGTGTTAAAAAATTGGAATAATTAAGCGGAAAAAAGTGAACACATTTAAGTGAGACATTATTCCAGCAGTAGTAATAGTCGTACTATATTATATATGTGCAACAAAGATCGAACCTCAATGAGACATTATTCCAGGCACGATATTAATACATGCGTGGTGTACATGTAAAATGAAGAAAGAAGATCAATGTAACAAACACTCTTCCAGACTCTTTATTAAAACATTAGTAGAATAAGTATAAGATGAAAAACGAAGACCAGTGAGACATTTATTTCAAACATATTAGCAATATATATATAAAATGAAGAACGAAGATCAGCAAAGCATTATTCCAGGCAGGATGTTAATACATAAGTAGTCTACATGTTCAATGAGGAAAGAAGATCAATGAAACAACCTCCTCGACTCTATATTAACACACATAGTAGAATACGTATAATGTGAAGAACGATAATCAGTGAGACATTATTCCAGACACGACGTTAATGCGACGTTATGTAAAATTAAGAAAGAAGATTAACGAAACACTCTTTCAGGCTTTTTATTAACACAACAGCTGCATGTATGTACGTAAGAACGAATATCAATGAAACATTATTCCAGACACGGTGTTAACATATCACCTATATTATAGACCCTGGGATGATACATTGGTAATATCTATGTAAGATGGAGAACGAAGATTAGGAATACATTATTCCAGACATGATGTGAACACATCAGCGATATTACAGACCGTGGGATTTTACATTGGTAGTATCTGTGTGAGACGAAGAACGAAGATCAGTGAGACGTTGGTGATATACACGAAGAAGGAGCATGAATGAAATATTATTCAACGCCCGGTCTGTGTACATTAGTACTACATAAATAAAATAAAGAACAAAGATCATGCAGATATTGTTCCAGACCCTCTGTTAACAGATTATTTCATTCATTAAATATAAAAAAACATTTTTTTTGGAATTTGGGTGTTTTCCACAAAAGATCGCCTGCGTACTAGGAGCGTCTGCTCTCGACCTACGTGCGCCAATTCATTTCTAACGTCTCTAAAGCGACATCATTATGTTTATTAGAAAACATTTTTAAATGAAAATATGTTAGTTTAGCTTCACCAAGATGACGTGCAAGTAGGCATGAGACTGAGAGCAATTCTGCTAAGAAAATACAAAGTTGAGATAAAGTTGTTAAATTAAATTAGGCCACCCTCAGAAGAATGGATTCGGTGTTGACAATTGTTAATGTTTTTTAAAGATAATTTCTTACCCACCACCGATCGATGAGGGACTCAATCAATTTTTTTAAACACTTTGCAAAACACAGAAAGAAGCTTCAGGCACCCTACAAAGTCTATGTATTATTGATTAGTATCAAATGTAAAGCGTTATATAAACGTCTGACCATAGGTCTGACCACCTCGCTATTAATTGAAAAGTCATGGCCAACAAAAAAATACATATCCGTTTGGGACAAGCGAGAACAACTCAACCACGCCCACCCTTATGGAAATTTAGTTTCTTTCGTCCTCCTTGAATCTCTTGCCGAATAACATTGATCGGCATAAAAGGTTCGATTGCAGCCGAATCTTATTTTCTTACCTATTGTTTTTAAACTTGAATATACATTTAGTAATCTCCTCGAATATTCTTATTCTATTGCTTTCAATTCCATCATAAAAAAAGTTGTTAAGAAAAATACTTACATTGAAACTTTTATAGAGGGGGAGACGTTTTCAGTCTTTAAGTTAGTGCAAAGTATTTCTTTGTAACGAATAAGTTAATTACACGATATTGGGTTCAAAAGTTGAGAATTTTTTAATTATATAAGAATTATTTATACCCTATAATATGTGTTGTGTGAGTAAGTTTATGCAGATGGATGCAATCCCCGCAACGACTTTCAGTTTTTGTTATACCGATCGACTCAGAGAACGATTCCGTTATCCTTACATTCGTCGGTCCTGACTTGCTTTGGCTCACTTTTTCCCCCTCCTCCCATGTAACGTCTAATTTTCAAAAGCCTTGATATGAATAACTATAAGATATTGTATGGGCCATGGCTCTCTATAATATTTTTACTTTTTGTTTTTTTATTTTTAAATATATTTTTCATTTAATATCCTATGCTTATGTAAAATGTATGTAATTTCTATATATCACTTTAATTATATAAGGGAGATGGAAAAGATACTTTTACCATTGAACAGTTAGTTATCAGTGCCAATGGTACACTTGTAAACCGCTATTTCTGACCGCATGTAATCATTTATACTTAATCTACTATAATTAACTGTTGCAAGACGTAAATCATGATTTTAAAAAGGGCTTCCGCAATAAATGAAAGGGCATGCAATATAGACGTTGTTAAGTAGAAAATAAGAACCGCAAACCACAAATAAACAACAATCTATTGCTTAAAGCTAACGGAAAAAACCGGGCACACCGGCATCAAAATGATTAATACATGATTTATAGCAAAGCAATTGCAAATAATGATATATTCCCCCCGAAGCGAATTCTAGAGAATAATTTCTTTCACCTCTCCTTCGCATTTACACACTTACGCAACGTGGATAAATACATGTTTGACGTTGCATTTGTTTTTTCTTTTGTTTTTGTGCTCAGCTAGCTATTCCTTTATTCCTTTTTTGTGCTTTTTTTTTTATAGATTTAAAAATATTATTAACAAAAAAAATATAAAAAAAATACTTTTCATCCAAAAAGAAAAAAAATGAATAATACATACATAATACAACTATATTAGAAAAACAAAAAAAAAAAAATTTTCCTGTTACAAGCGATTCATTACAAACGATTTATTGTTCAAAGTCAAGACAACAGTTTGCCTTTGTCGTTAGAGTAAAAATTATTCTGATTGCCGGACAAAGAAAACAATAACTTAACAGAAATTCATAAGATACAAAATAGACATATATAACCGCATGTACATACACGTACAAATCTCTAATGAACGAGATGCCCGTCTGTTTGTTTTTTTTTTTTTACTTTTCTTTTTATGTATTAAACAAGTGAGAAGACTATACGCACCTTAAGGCGAGTTCAGAGGTTACTCTACTCCCCATCTCTCGCTGCAGATTGGAAAACATTTTTCAAAGAAATATGCGATTTGAGAAGATTATCTTTGAGAAAAATGACTGCGAAAAATTACCCCTTACAAGTAAAAGGTTTTCATTTGTAAAGAAAAAGGATTTAGCTTTTAAAAGGGTACACACAAAGGGTGTCGCAGCCTAAAAGATGAATGGATTTTTTGGCAATACTTTTTTTTTTTTCTTTTGCTATTGATGAAAGGAAAGATAAAAGGACAGCAATATTTGAGGAAGTTAAACCTATATTTAAGCATTGAAAATAAGTTCTTTTTAAGAATTTAAAAAAAAAAAAGAAATCGGGCGGCACCGTAGCCATCCTTGTGATGAATCTTTAATTGTGACTGAAGTAAGTGTGAACTTAAAGAAGAAGATAGAAAAGAGATAGCTTATGCTTTGGCAAATTCGTATAGCGAACATAATAACACAAGGGGATTTTGAAAAACTATGGTCTTGGTATGCTTGCAAATGTTGTTTCACTAACAGCTAGAACAATCATGCATTCGAGAGGTTGGGAGAAGGTGCATAAGCCTCACGCGGGGGCAATTTTTCTCAGCAAAATTTACATCTAAATCTTTCAGTTATCGTGATCCGTAGCACGATAAGCGTAATGACGCAGACGGGTAGATATACCCTCTACAATACTAGCCTTACAAGGATACATTAAATAATTGCGGATGCGGATGCATACAATACGCGAAAGGATTTGGGATAAGCTCATCGATCGAATAAAGCTTGTGTGCGTCTGATATCACAATTTTCAAGTTATTTTGGTTTAATAACGCGTTTTCGTTCAAGCATCAACGCTATTAAAAATGATTTCACTCCGACCGCTTCACATGTCTTCAAAGCATTATTTTGAAAGATCGGTATACGCAGAACATTATTAATCGAATTGGTGCAGGGTATTTAATACTAAGACACGGTTACCAACGTATTTACTTATTATTAAATAATGTAATTTGGAGCTTTTGTACGCCTCTTATAAATGATTATATATAAATATAAATTCTTCATCATGAATAACCGAGTAGCTAAGAATCGCGACTAATAAGTCTGTTTATGCGGATCCAAATCTCAAATGCGGATGAATTTTCTTTGATCGAAGCTATGGTAAGCGTGTGCTCAACGCTTACCGATTTATGCGCGCATCCACTACACAATCGTTTCTGACCATCACCGTCTTACATGAGTACGGAGTATCTTCTGTTAGCGATAGTTAAGAAAATTTTAAATTATAGTTGACATTAAAATAACTAAATAATTATTTGACTTCAGTCAACAGATCACCCATCATCCATCATCCCAGTTTCAATAAATGCAAATTTAGCGATATTTGCTTTTCTGTTTAACAGTTCAACCTGTGATTTTCATAACCTAATAACCTTGTTTTACGATCAAGTTGATATTGGTGAGTTTTATTTATTTATTTATTATTGCTGCAAAATACTGCAGAAGCATTGCTGTTTAATAAAAAATTACAAAAACGACAAACAAACATAGCCACAGGCTCCTTAACTAACGACACGTCATGCGATCCCCGAATGTAACTATTAACGTAATTGGAATAAATTCAGAGGAAGCTTTTAAATTCATTTTTTTGAAATTTTTCCTCTTCAAATAAATCATTTTCGATACGTTAAAAAAAAAGACAAGCGAACACACTATAGCGGGACGTTACCTGTCATTAAATACCCTTCATCGCATTGTTTGATACAGATGTTCATCAAACGACTTTTCAAAATGAAACTTTACGTAGGGAGTGATGGAAATAGTTGTCCGATACGCACCCTTTACAATAGCACTGTCAATTATACAAAAAATCCATCGAGTTAGTATATCTTAAAAATTGCGGTTATACACAAGAAAACGAGACAGACATACGGACAGATAAGTTTAGTATCACTTTATGCATTCATCGGTACAAAAAAAGCCATAAAGTCCTTCTGCATATTGTACACATTCGCACACAGTTAATATACTCTCGTGCCACAAATGGTATAGGATATAAAATATTAAAAAAAAAAAAAAAAAAAAAAAAAAAAAAATTTTATAAAAAATTCACAAAACAACAAAGACAAAACTAAAGTAATAAACGTTAGATTTGCTCGATTTATTTGAGAAAAATTTTTTGCTTACTTCTTGCCTAAGAAATCAACGAAAAAAAAAATAAATAAATAAATAAAATATGTTGGCTTAGCTAACAACTTACTGCCTAAACACATATAACAACAATAACAAAGTGAAAACAATAAAAGCAACCGCAACAACAATGCCAGCAAGCGATCGCAATTACATATAAAAACATAACAAAATACAAAAAATAATAATAATGATAATAATAATAATAATAATATTACAACGATAACATAACAAACAGACAACACAAAGGCAACGACATTAACTGAAAAGTGAATGCCCTACAATTTAATGACGTCATACCATGCAATGCAACATAACATAACAGATATGCGCACATAGACAACATAGTCAATCACAATATTAAAGCACAACAAGTGAGTAAAAAAGAAGAAGAAGACGATGACCATGATGATGATGATGATGATGATGATAGAAAAAGCGTTGTTTTCTGTGTGTGTGTGTGTGTGTGTGTGTGTGTGTGTTCTCGTTTTGTTTTGTTTTTTTTTTTTTGGCTATAGTGGACGATAATTTAGCTGAGCTGAGCTGAGCTAAGCTGAGCCGGTTGTTTGCTGACTGGTCGTGCACCAGTTACGTTTGAACAAAACAGAAAATGTTTGTAAAAAAAGAAGAAGAAAAAGTAAAAATATACATATATGTATATGTAAAAAAAAAAAAAATACGGCCACAACAAATGGGTTTTTCATAGCGTATCGCATCAAAACAGTAAATGCTGCATGCAACGTTAAAATACAACAAACAAACACACAAATCACTCCATGGTTGTATCCACGACAAATAATTACCAATGAACGTATGCATGCATGTGATATGCTTGCGTGCATGTAAAAGTGTATGTGTATCTGTTTAAACGTTTAAAAGAATAAAACTGAAATTAAAGCAAAAAAAACGAAAAAAAAAACAACAAAAAGAAAAAAGAAACGTAAAAACCGGCCGTAACAAAGCTCACTCTTCTCTCAATTTATGTGTAAAGTTGTTGGGTAAAAAGATAAGGAGAATAGCACGATGGTGCTGTTCCGCTGCTAGCAGATACAGCCTCAGAATATGAAGAGCAAAATACAAAATCCTGAAGAAACATAAAAAGCAAAACAAAACCACAATCAAAACATAAACAACCCGATGAGAGATACTACAAAAAAAAAAAAACAAAAACAAAAACAAAAAACAAAAATAATAATAATAATAACAATAATAACAAAAAAACAACAACATCAACAGCAACAAAATCAACAATTGCCATATGAAAGTGCAGTCAGAGTGGAACGAACTCTAGTAAACTGCATTCGTAGAAAAACATATAAGGGAAAGGAAACAATTGCAACAAAGGAGTGGAAGACGAGCACCATCATAGCATGCATGCTTAACGCAAGCACATCAATAAACCAAAACAAAACAAAAAAAAAAGGCAAGAGAGAAAACCACCAACAAAATGTATACCATAAAATCCAATAATAATAATAATAATAATAACAACAACAACAAAAACACTAATAGCAATAGTAAACAGAAGAAAAAAAAGACATCAAGCATGCTGCAGCAATTCAACGTTTACTCGATAAACATTTACCTGAAAATGAATACACACAAACACACATATACACACGCATACGCACATACACAGAAAAATGCACGCACATACATATTTAACCATATTTATATACATTAAGATGATGTTCGAATGTGTAAAAACAAAAGCAAGAGAATGAAAATCACCATGAAACACATGATTATAAAATAAAAACAACAACAATAACAACAACAAAAAAAAACAACAACAACAACAAACAATTGTTGTTAATGTTTTTGTAACATTACCTAAAATAAAAGATGACGATCATACTTAGACTTGGTTTGGGCGCAAACGTAGTTACATATAGGCAGACATAGAATACATCAGAATAAGAATACAAAGAGGATAGAAAATTTTAAAAGGGGCTTGGTTGTTTGATTGGTTCACTGGCTGGCTGGCTGGCTGGCTGAATGGCTGGCTGAATGGCTGGCTTGATGACTTGGATGGGTTGAATATTATAATACAAGTGATGCGATGCACTTTCACGAAATGCTTATTTTATAATCTACAAATTTTTAACTAAAACTAAGAATATGCTCACTTCACACCATCATAGCAAGAAAACCTTATTATATTTACAAATCTATTCATTTACGCCTTTATAGAGACGCATGTATATGTAGATCTCACTAATTTATATTTTATGAATTTATAAAAATTCTTTTAATTATTACTTTATCAGAAACAGATTCCTAGCCGGGTAACAACTATTAAAACTTTCTTCTCTTTACCGAACAGAAGGCGAACAGATCAATCCATTTTACTTAGCAAGATGCGGCAGAGAAAGTAAACTCGCTAGATTGTGTAGCGGAAGACAGGACTCGTTAATCAAATGACTCGTTATTCAAGTTCCGAGTTGATAAAAAAACTCTAAAAATATGTTATCCTCAACTTAGGAGAAGCCGTAGGAATGTTTTAAAGAAAACTTTAACAATACATGATAAGCTTTTATCGCCAAATCCTAGCGCTATACGATGCCTGCATCAGAACAAAACTTATGGTGTTACGGTTTCCTAGCAGACAAGTGTAATAATAACTCATATAAGTTCACCGAAAGTCTCTTCGCCAACTTGGCAAAAAACCTTACCGAGTCTTTCTTGAGAGAAGCTAACCCGTCATACAGGTCTTGAGCAAAAAGTTTTCAATAAGGCGCAATGTAACCTTTACAATTGTAAATCTTAATAACATATGATAAATGGCTCGCGACAACGGAAGCTAGGAGCACAGAATGCAATTCTTTCAAAAAAAAGATGACAAGTGATTCGCTTTCCTTCTCAACCGAAGTCAATAGTAAAACATGTGATTCCTTAACAATATTTAGAGGCGACCAAATTCACACAATTGATCATTTTGATGGAGTTTTTAAATTAAAGGTTGTAAACTTTCTTTTTCTCTTTTGTTTTTATTCATTAAGTATTAAAATAGATTTCGAAAATTAGTTAAGAAATAAAGTTAGCTCCACAAACGTAAAGACCAAAGTCGTATAAAGCAATCATAATGTGATAGGTGCAGCACTCCATGATTGTAACTCATAATGTGGTTTGGCTGGAATGCCATTTATAAAAGCGCGTAGGAACTTGTTAATCTTATAACTTTTTGGGCGCTCAGTTGAGGTTGAAATTATATTCAATTTCAATTTAATTTACAACATTTCCCTAACAGAAAGTTAGATGTAATTAAGAAACTTCTATTTGCCTTGGAGTGATTCTCACGACACTAAACATCACCGTGGCATCCAACGTTACCAAGAGACAGAAGAGCGCCAAACTATAAGAGATCATCAGATCTACCAAGATCGCTAAGACATACAAGAACACTAAGAGATAAAAGGGCGCCAAGTTGTCCAAGATCCCCAAGAGAGACAAGAGCACTAAGATACCTTAGACCACCAACCCATTGAAAATTACCAAAGCGCTTAAGACAGCGCCAAGTTTCCCAAGATGCCAACAGCTCTCAAGAGCACAAAGGGTCCCATGATCGCAAAGGTACCCAGGAGTACCTAGGCATGCAACTTCACCAAATGATACAAGATTATCAAGGCATATAAGATCACCAGGACGTGCAAGAGATACACCACAACCAGCAAGACCAAAGTACCAAAGGCACTAAGACACCTAAGATCGTCAAGCTGTAAGAGATCACCAAGCCAAACAACATCACTAAGGCACCCTAAACAAATCGCCAAGGGACTCAAGTTCATTAAGGCACCCTAAACACATCGCCAAGGGACTCAAGATCACTAAGGCTCCCAAGATCACTGAGGCACCCAAGAGTATCAAGACTTACAAGACCACCAATTGATACAAGATCATCCAGGCATAGAAGATCCTCAAGATATACAAGACCACGAAGCCATACAAGATCACCACGACTTGCAAGACCACCAAGTCACTAACAGCACTAAGACGTCTTAGATAACTAATAAATAGAAAATGGCCAAAGAACCTAAAATCATTAATTCTCCCAAGATCGCTAAGGGACCCTAAGCAAATCCCCAAAACACTCGAAACTATCACGACCCACAAGATCATTAAGATATACCACCAAAGATGAAAACTAAGAAATATTTTATTAAATTACAGGCGGATCACTTACCCGCTCGAAAACTATTTCATACAAAACTTTTGAGATGATCAGCCTTTTATAGATTATAAGCAAAAATTTTTTGCGAAAATATAAAGGCAAGGTTTTTGCGTTAAACTTTCAGATTTCTGTCTGATCATGTATTAACGATTTACCCCTAGACTTACACCAATAGCTTTTGCGTTTGTAAGTTGTAACTATATGTCTATCACGTAAACCAGGGAGATCGTAAGACTTTTCTTAAATCTAATCTTTAGTCACGAATGAAAGGTATATCCGCCAAGTTTTTGAACGAAAACTTTGCAGCCGAAAGCGTTTCAATAGAAAACAGACAGACGAATGGATATATGGATGGCGACCTTAGTTAATCCATTCTTTATGAGACTATTTATGTGTATTAGAAAGGGAAGAACCGATTCGCTATATACCATCAATTTTAAATAAAGAGTAAAAGGATACAAAGAAAATAGATATCAGGTCAGAAGTAGTTCGGAAGAGATTCTATCGATAAAACCCACTATGTTCTTAAGTTCCCGATAAGTGCAGCAAATGGTATAACAAAATCAATATAACTCTGTACCTTGAAGGCGATTGAAAGATAGAAAACAAAAACAAAAAAAAGGAAAAAAAAAATACCACCACTCTGAACGTACAATCAAACTGTTGCACTAACATGACTCAACATGACAATCACAGATAAATTTTACTCTTGTTACTGCTCACTGCCTGTTTCTGTTTCTGCTGTTGATGATGTTCATGATGTTATTGCTGTTGTGCTCATCCTCTTATGACTAAACGGAGGTTTTTATCATTTTTTTTTTTCGCTTTTTATTGCTAGACTCAGTTTTGTTATTATTGTTGTTGTGTATTGTTATTAGAATGGTGCTGATGTGGTGTGGTGTGGCTTGGCCCCGGTTGAAGGCATCAAATACGAACCTATACCTAAAGCGCTGTTTTCTTCTTCTTCTTCTTCTTTTTTTTTCTTTATTTTTTTAGTATAAAATTTTCTTTTTAAGTCTATACAAATAAACTCACATATAATCAATGTTTACTATTCTACTGCGCAATAGTAAACTGACTCTGACCGAATGACTGACTGACTGTCTGTCTCACTGAGTATTCTATGCTATACCCATTCTATTCTTTGTTTCCCTTTTACTGTTGCTGTTATTGTTGTTGTTGTTGTTATTGTTGTGTGGTTGTGTTTTTTATTTTCTTTTATTATTTTTTTATTTTTTTTATTTTTTTTTTTTTATTTTTCCTAACTTTGTATTATAATGCATTCATTGCACGTCGTCGCAGCGATAATTATGCCAAACTCTATAAGCCATTGTGTGTGTTTATAATGCCAGAGTCGTTTGTGTTTATATACATACTATATGATCACATGTGCAGTCATAGACACATGCATATACATATATGTATGTATATATTTATATATATTTATATATATATGCCGCTCTAACACCCAAAGAGAACTTCAATTAAGGAAGTATTAATGATCACAGTATGACATACGCATGTATACACATATAATTGTTTAGTTTTATGCAGTAAACTTAAATAAACAGTAAAAAAGCTAGTTTTCTTTTATACTTGAAATGTAATCAATGATGGATATAGATATATGTGTTATATGTACCCACATATACATTGTATATATGAGCAGATACAACTGGACTATAGTTCTTGCACTCATTATATGAAAAATGCCAACTAATGATTTTACAAGACAGTCAATCTATATGTTGCTGCTCGCTCTTCAAAAAATTTAAGTAGAAAAAGCCAAAAAAACTCATTATTCGAAACGTTGTTGTACAAATTTCTTAAAAAGAACGCATCGCTTAATAGTTCCCTTACAGTGAAGCTAATTGACTACCAATACGATGTTAATCTTATCTAAAAAAACGAAACGTCTTATTCGCCCAACTTTGATCAATGATTTTTACTGATCTTTCGTTGTACTCGGTGAGATCGAATTTTTTTACCATTCATCTCAGCATCAATCAGCTACATTTAATAGGAACATCATTTCATAGAAATTTTTTCGCTCTGCTTACAATCGTTAAAAGATCTAAACATTAGAAATCTTTTTCTTTAAATTGGTTTTAAAAGTTCTATCTATCGCTATCGTATATAAGGAAGGGGGTGTACTTTTTCGAAAACGTCTCTAATATTATATAATGCAATGGCGGGAGAACTCTGTCATATTTTATTAACTTTAGATAATTTTACTTGGCAGGTCAAGGCAAGAAGGTAGAATACGTGGTGGGAGTAATCATAGAGGAACTACTTTTAATAACCTGCAGAGTAAATAGGAATAGGCAGCAAACAAATTGCATTTAGTACAATTTCTAAAATGGAAAAAACGCATCAGTTCCTTCTGAAAACCTATGTAAAAAGTTGTGAAGTAAAGTTGTGAATATTCGAACCTGCCAACGACTATTTGCCAAGCTTCGTTCTACACATTTTAATCCCATTGATCTGAACGATAATCATATTTTGCGATCAATGTGAGAGAGAACTAGCATTTAACTATTTTTATATAAATGCAAAGGAACTCGGGATCCATCATCCGATACTGCTGAGACACACGCCAAATTTCTTCATATTCAAATGTTTTATTGAAATGGAGATGATAGAGCTTTGTCCTCAAAAATAATGTTAACGTAAGGTTAGGAAATGCAAGAGTGTGTACTATACACTACAATTACATTGCACTATATTAACATTTACATAGCATGTTACGTTCACTTTTGATGACACATAGTTTCTCTTTCTTTTACGAATTTATTTAAAATATGACAGAGCTTTGCCCTCGCAAAACAATGGTAACCCAAGCTTAGGAAATGCAAGATTATATGTCACACCATACTTATATTGCACTATATTGACATTTACATAGGATTTTACGCTTACTTTTGATGGCACATAGTTGCCTTAACCTCACGAGTTTATTAAGAGAGGGATTTTTTCTAACTTGAACTTAATTTTTTATTTCACTGACCTATCTACAATATTGGAATGCAAAATGGGGCCAATATTTATTATCTCAATGCCATATATGTCATATACCTATATATATCTATATATATAGGTAGGTGGGTGTATATAGAGGTAGGTAGTGCATTTTTTTATATAGAACATATGGAGTTTTGGGTGGTTTTGGATACACGGAGACGTTGCTAAAAAAGCTTAAAACTCTAAACTGAAAATTTTATGGATTTGACTTCATTTAGAAGCGAAAGAATTAGAAAAAAGGGAATATTTTTAATTGCTTGTTCAATTTACACTAACGGCAACGAAAGTTATAAGAAAATTAATTCAAAGCAAATATATTTCGCCGGATAAGGTTGGATAGGCGGACCGATAGACAATGTCCATTATTCGCGCTGATAAGTATCAAGTGGAATCTCTATGGAGTGAACAATCTAACATATAGATATATGATATACCGCCTACACGCTGACAGGAAATGGAAAGTAATTTTCCTCTGAAGAATTAATATATAAAATGTTTAATTAGCATTTAGTCGGTAATCGAAATTGCATTTAATTATTTTAATTATATTTACTTTACATGTAACAACTGCGATTAATTACATCAATTTTTTTCTTGTTTTATTTCAGGTAAGTCCTTTAGAAACGCTTACGTAATCTTAAAGTCATTCAAGTAAGTAGTGCGAACAATACAAACGATTTTTAAAAATATTAAATTCAAATCAATTGCTTATATAAACTACAGACTACATTATAAGTAAGCTCAGCTTTTACTAACACTGACTTACATATATTTTTATTACAAACTTATTTAATCTTTATAATATGGAATAGACTTGTGTAAAACTCTGCTCCAATTTCATAGCGTAGTTTTCTTTCCATATAGTAAGACTTTGCGTTATGAATAAATTTCTAAATCATCCCAGTCTATCAATCCTTTCAAAAAGCCAACACATATGATTAGTTTCTAAATCCCTAACCCTAATTCTTTAAAAATATTCTCTCTCTCTTTCTCTTTCTCTCTCTCTCTCTCTCTCTCTTTCTCTTCCTCTCTCTCTCTTTCTTTCTTTCTCTCTCTCTCTCTCTCTCTCTCTCTCTCTCTCTCTTTCTTTCTTTCTTTCTTTCTCTTTCTCCCTTCCCTCCTACTCCCTCTTCTCCTTCTCGTCCTGAGTGCAACTTATAAAGGCGATGCATCGATGCGGGTGATCAGCATTTAATAAATCAATTCCGAACGTTCCATTTTGTATCTCCTTATTAAAGAGTAAATCAGGGCATTATTTAGACCAGCTATGTGATCAACCTTTGACATTGTTTCGCAAAATGATATCATTCTAAAACCTAAAAATTCCACTTTAGAATTTAATAATGGTCTCATCCATAAGGTTCTGTGCTTTGCTTTTCCTAACTGATTTTTCAGGTTGTTTGGATGAAATTTTGTTACTGATACATACAGGTACGGGATTCATCAAATTTTGTCAGCGATCTTTGTCGATAAATTTCGAAAGCTGCGAAATTTTTCTTTGTAACACGATTTTAAAGTAAAAAGAGTGTTTGTAAAAATTCTCCAACCAATTATCCATTTTTAATAAAGCACTTCTTTAGAGTAGAACCCATCAGCATGCGCAGCTTCCTCAAAATATCTCGAAAATTGCAACCTGTAGATTGTACAGGAACTACGTAGACAGCCGGACATACAGACGGACAGACAGACGGACAGATATATTGACGGACCGACAGAGGGACATACAGGCAGTCATGCTCAAATTGATTAAGAAAATGATTCTCAATTATTCGGCATAATAAAGAGTGGAGTATTGCCTATGCATTTTTAATAAAACAAATCGTTCCCTTCAAGTATACTGCCGGACTAATACGCAGTGTACATATCAACTATATTGGTCTTCTCAACAACCAATAACCAAATCATTCATTTCTGATCAATTTAACATACCCTCTCTCATTAGAAGAAAAGGCTGAAAATAACTGAAAAAGAAATACTTAGATGCTTACGAGAGTATATTTAAAATATCGAATTAACTGTTGAGGTAATTGTCTAATGACAATTATCGAATTCGCTTCTTCTCGTTGTCTTGATGTTTTCCATTTTCGCAAGCGCTGATAAACGATCAAAAAATGTCAAATTGAAATTAAGGGCATCATATTTTAGATTGCACTGCATAATCGTTTATGCAATTTCTTCCTATGTACGGTTGCATATTTTCTGCTCTAATCTTGCATTCTAAACGTTTAACAAATCCTTTATAACGCGAGGCCTGCAGCATCATGAAATGGGTTCGACATCTGCTTTTTAATTAATATATATATTGGGTTACGTTGCGTTTGTGCAACACACATCCGAACTGATCCCAGCCTTGTTGAATAGCATCAACTCATCCTTGGGCCGAAACATATCAGCATATCAGATTTCATCAATATGTATATCCAAAACTACGATTCCTGGCTTGAGAGCAAGAATACAAACCGGACAGACGGACAAATAAGCGTTCGTGCTTGGAGCAAATCACGTCGCTGTGCGCGTTGCTTTAGGTTGAATTTAAAAGAAAACAAGACATACAGGTGGACATATGGACGGACAAGGTTAAATCGATTCAGAAAGTGACAAATAGAAAGAGAAGATGAATTGTAATGTACCCTTGTACCACCGCTTGTAATAAATTATTCGCAAATGGCCTTTACGACTTTGTTAGCATAATACGTACGTACTCTGTTTTCCTTTGAACGATCCGCATGCACTGCTTGTTATTCCGTAATTCATTTAACGAACTATAATCGCTTCGCCTCACCTGGAGATTTCAATTCTTGAACCGATTAAAATTTGCCAGCATTAAGAGGCAAATCTTTCATGGAAATAGAAGCAAAAGAGAGAATTTTTCGTACTGTCCGGGTCGTCATAATCAGGGCGCTTAAGTGATATCCCTGGGGTCATAGCAACATTTTCACGAACTGCTTGACCGAATCTTTCTAAATTTTTTTTAGATCGATCTTTTGATCTGTCGCAGTTGACGATGTTAAATGCCTGTTCCGTACCAATTTGCCTAGATTTTGAAACACTCTGCCTAACTTAGATATCCATAAGCGTGCTACACCTTTAATGGGAATCAAACTAATCGCTTCTAATATATTAAAATTTGCTTTTCCCCATGCATTTTTATTTATATATATTTCTAATATTAGTTTTTATCATTTTTATCTTCTCGCGAAATTTTCTTCTTTATTTTTAACTTTTTTGTTTTCCCTTTTTTATACCCGTCACCGAAGGATGAGGAATATATTCATTGCGTCAAAACGTTTGCAACGCCAAGAGAGGAGCATCAGGAACCCAATAAAGTATATATATTCTTGATCAGTGTCCAATCATAAGTCGGTCTAAGCATGTCCGTCTATTCGTCTGTCCATCTGTGCAATGTCTGTCGTAAACATTGTCCTCGCCGCAAAAATGACGCTATCGAGTCGGTCAAAAGGCACGCCCATCATGTGAACTGAAAACACTTCTGTATTTCAAAAAGAGTTAAAAATGGCTTTTTTACCCATAACTCATAAACTCTAGCAAATAAATGTACAAAAATCTGAAAGCGTATTCTATGGGCATTGCTGCAGCCATTGGAAGATGATGCCTACCCAATCTTTGATCATTTTTTGAATGCCTTTATAACGCGCAGAAACAAGCTTCCAAAACCCCATAGCGCATAACATATTCTTGGCCAGTTTCAAATGTTGGCCGGCTATTCGTCTGTCCATCCGTCTGTTTGCGCAACTTTTTAGTATTTGTGAAAATGAAGATATCGCCTACAAATTTGTAAAAAGAATTTGAAATTAACCTAAACTTTTCAAAGAACACGCCTACAACGTCCACTTGGGTCTTGCAGCAAAAAACTTTTATTTTGAAAATAGAAAAAATCAACCGCACCCACTCCATATTGTAGAGCATAAGAATTTTGTTCTTTTACTTCTTTCGTCATTTTCGGGTTAAGCTGCGATGGGTATAAAACATTCGGTCCCGATCAAATTTAATTTTCTTAGTTGTTTTATTTTTGTCCCAATCAACACGAACTTTTTTTATAAGTTCGTTAACTGTTTGGTGCTTTTTTTATTGTTGTTTTTTTTATTCCCCTCTTCTTAATTGTGAGGTCGAGGCCGGTCATGCAAAATTGTTACTACAAAGAGCTGTAAACAAGTACAGCGTAGATGTGTTGCTAAAGCAATAAAATCGCGCCTAAAAACGTGATAATAAATATTTACAGAAAAAGCGTTTACTACAAAATATGTTTTTTATTTTAATTTTATTATTTGCTTTTTTTTTTTTATTTATTTTTTTTTTTTATTATTCTTGTTTTTTGTGCGCATTAGTTCTTTATTTTATTTATTTATTTTTGCTGTTTTTTATTACCATATACTTACTATTTGCGATATTTATTCTAAAAACAGAATTTTAGTTTTTTTGAGTTTTTTTATTTTTTTTTTTATTTCGTTTCTGGGCTTCTTTTCAAAAGAACACAATAATAAAAAAAAAAAAAATTTCAACTCTATATACCATAAGCAAAATTCCTTCATAATTAATTCTTGACAAGAGCGTACAAAAGAAAGAAAAAAAAAATGAAAAAGGAAATATTCAGACTTTATTGACGAGGTCAGTTTTGTATTTCGTGTGTGCGCGCATATGTTTGTATGTACTTGCAACTCACGCAAAACTTCTACAATAACATTCACATATAAGTATACGTGCGTATGTATGTATATAAGTAAGTAAGTAAGTGTAAGCGCCCATCCAGTAAATGCGAAAGCAGTTTTTACGACCATTGAATAAAACTTTGAATGGAGTTTCTTTTCGTTTCATTTGTTTTATATGTATATATGCATATGTATGAATGTATATATTTTATAAAAAAAAAAAAATTTTTTTTTTTTTTTTTCACGAATGAAAAGCAAACATTACTACGCAACATTATTGCACATAACATAATTTTAGCTTTGCAACAACAATAATAATAATACCAACAACATTACATACAATTGAAAATTGTGCAGCAAAAGCTGCAGCATCAGCAACAACAACAACAACAGCAACAACACCAGCATTGCATATATAACAAAATAAAACTAAGCATCATAGACTTGAGAAACAAAAAAAGAAAAAAAAAAAAAGAAAAGAAGAGCAACAACAAAAACAAAAATAGAAAAACAGAAATAAGAGGAAGATGAGTGTTCGTATATGCGTGCACTTACATATCTTTTACATTGATGACTGAGACTGGAATGATGATGACGCCAAAAGTACAATGGCTCTTTGGCTTTGGATTTCATGTACAAGCATATGTATGTAATTGCTTGTGTTGTGTGATGTGTTTTTGTTTTTCTCTTGCAACCGCAGCAAAAAAAAAAAAAAAAAAAAAAAAGAAAAAGAATTACACTAAATGCCGAGTTTCTGACTAACTTTAAGCTTCATCATCTTCGGCAACCGCTGGAAAAAAAAATACAAGAAAGACAAAATTAAAAAAAAAATGCCGGTTGGCCAATAAATAGCAATACCTTTAACATATATGAACTTGAACGTGCTTATAAGCCTAAGTGAAGCTAAAGTTCAGCTCGTATTGACGTAGCCATGGCAGTCATCACAATGCAACAATGTTTAAACTAGAATTTAAACGAAATAAGAAATTGAAGAAAAAAAAAAAAAGAGAAAAAACAAAGCTGTATTATAGATGGATGTAAAACTTTTAATCTGAAATAAGTCGCATCACAAAGATACCCAATAATCCTTTTAAGGCCATCGCAACCAAATATGTAAAAATCAAATAAACTTTTTCTTGATTGCAAGCGTGCCAATGCAAGTCTTTCGTAGACATTGCTGCCAAGTCTCAGGTTATTCCCGGCACTCATATGAGTTATGATGAGTTTTTGAATTTTCTTATTTCTTGTTACTAAGGACCAATTGCTCCGGAAATGTCCCACACACGGTCGAACACGTTTGCTATCAAAGAGAAAGGAAGAAGGCAGCGGTATTTGTGTCACTAAGTGGACGAGCCATTAAAGAGAGAGTCTGGTGGTGATCATCAAGAATAATGAATAGAATGACTAGAAGGAAGAGAGGAGTTTTTTGTATATCCTTTGTTTTTTTTTTTTTTCTTTTTTTTGAATTAGCTACTCAAACGGTTATCCCTACCATCTGTACGGATGACTAAGATGATGTTAAGTAAGTGTTTTATGTGTATGGGGAGAAAGAAGAGATTAGCATTTATATGTGTGCCAGTCGAAGGATTTCCTCGAGCCGTAAGGTTCCAGTCCAGTTAGGAAGGGTTATGAGGAGAGGGGAAAAAAAAGAATAGAACTGTTTTGTCTATATTTCTCTTTTATGTTCATCAAGCCAGTCAAGGGATGTCCCCTGCATGTCGGGAAGGATAACGAATAGAGGAGCAAGAAAGAAAAAAGGAGTTTTGTACACATTTCTTTTTATGTCGGATCAGGCACCCAAGGAATATATGCATGGGTCCGGTGGTGGTCAAGAAGTGTTCTGGGTAGTTGGGTAAGAAAGAAGAGAGGAGTTTTCTGTACATTTCCTTTTATCAATCAGTCAAAGGATACCTCCTGTATGCACGGAGTCAATGGCGGTGAAGAAGACCGCCGGTAGTTGGGGAAGAAAGAAGACAATTGCATCTCTTTTTTTATTTTCAATAAATCACTTAGAGGGATTCACTTGTTATCCACGGCTAGAGCTTGGTAGATATAATATAAGTTTATTAAATTTTATATAGTTAAACCTTTAAAGAATGATGTTTTTCGGGGTTCTTGGTTTAGTTGAGTAAGCCGTGTAGGAAGTATACTCGATTATAGGAAAGTTCAAATTGAGATCGAGATGCAATGAGATTTCCAAAAAGGTACATTCTACATAAACGTAAGCTTTCGCAAATGAAAAGCTTTTGAAA
The DNA here is from genome assembly GCF_014805625.2 of Glossina fuscipes. Classification (NCBI taxonomy): domain Eukaryota; kingdom Metazoa; phylum Arthropoda; class Insecta; order Diptera; family Glossinidae; genus Glossina; species Glossina fuscipes. The sequence goes on from NW_023998438.1 coordinate 459,168, forward strand.
AGACGCGTTCAAGCTTTTTTTTTTCTTTTATTCTTGTAAAACATAAGGTAATGAAAATGTTTGTAGAAGTCTTTATTGAAAGTAAAAGTACGATCCATTATATATATATTTATATATATATATAGATGTGATGATATGTCTACGAGTACTATGACAGTGCAGACCTCTAAACGAACATCGAAACACTCAGTGGCCGTATATTATTCTTAATACATAATATTGCAATGCAAATGATCCAATGGAGCGAAAAAACAAAACTAAATGGCCAATGAATAGCAAAACTTTTTCAAATTAATAGACTTGAAAACTTTGATTTCAATAACGTAATACTTGCACTTATCACATTTGCGGAAACGTGAATTCTTGTAGGTGAACTCTTAATGTACTCGATACACTATTGCTTAACTCCTGGCAATGCCGTAATATTAATGTTGTTGACTCATCAAGCAGACTTTAAGTAACAGCAGCAATGTTTTTTTTTTTTTCATCATGAGTTCTCTTTTATCTGCCAGGCCATGGTTTTTGATTAACAGAATCAATTTCTTGGTTGGATTGTTGAATCATTCGGACAATCTGCAACATTAAAACCACATCACGAATTTTATAAAATATTCATTTTAAAGAGCTTTAATTTTCATCATAAATTTTATTCTAGCGTTCTTGCGTATCCATGACTACAATTTTACATTATTCTTGTTGTTAAATGTCAAGATGATACTTAAAAAAAAGAGTTAGCGTTCAGGAAATATTCATTACAATGAATCATCTTAGATATGATACCTAAGAGTGACATTTGAAAAGTTCTTAATGTATTAAAAATTATTTAAGAGCAAGCAAAAACATTATGGTAGGACACCGACACCATTACATACGCTATAACACATTATTAGTTAACCAGAAAGAGATCTTCTACGAGGAGTGATCGAAAAAGTGTCCTGATCCGAAATATTTCAATAGCTTTCGTCCTTGGGCCCAAAACATGCCAATGCACCAAATTTCATCGAAATACCTCAAAAATTGTGGCCCACATGTTGAGCACGAAAAACAAGATGGGCAGACAGACACAAAACGCGAATTCTGAACTTTAGAAATTAGTTAGTTTCTGAATCGATCGGCATAGTAAGAAGTGGGGCATAACAAGTTAAAACTTTACACTCGTGCAAGCTCGGTTATTAAATTTCCTACACCACCTACCCAACTTTACCTAATACAATTCTTAACCTATCTTTGTCATATAATATCAAAAAATTGTACTTGGAAAAATTTACTTTCCGTAAGAACCCTTTTGTGAAGAGGAGTCCACCCAGTAGACCTAGCAGTTTTGTACACATAAAGTTTAGCATTATAAAATGCAACAAATTACATCTTATTGTCTTACCTTTACCAAAAGCGTTTATATGGGAAAAAAGTTCCCATTCCATCCGAACTTTCCGCATCTCTTTAATACGCTAATATATTACTTATCATCGGCTTTCGTCGAGAAATATTAAAAATTACAAATCTTTTTCACATAACTATCTTTCCAAAATAGGACTCGGGGAGTTAGGGTAAATTTTATTCAATATAAATATCATTTCACTTGGGTCAAAGTATGTCAGTATACATACATCTCCCCCATTTAGCCCATACATTTAGCTCTTGAACCAAAACGTCAGGGTGTTAAATTTCCTCAGCAGTCAGAGGGACAGATGGACAAACTTACTTAATCCGAATCAAGAAATAATTCTAATACGGTTGGAACAAGGTGAAGGGAGTACCTCAAGTGTTTCTAGGTGTTACATAGATTCTTATAAATCAGTCAGTATATGAAATTTGGTCAATAGGAATAGATGGACAAACATATTTAAATCAAAAGAACGAGTGATTCTAAATCGGTTGAAACAAAGTGAAGGCGATATCTTATGTGCTCCTAGATATTACATAGATCCCTGTAAATAAGTCAGTGTATGAAATTTGGTCAATAGTCAAAGGGACAGGTGGTATCTTGGATCCATATAAATTGTATCACAAGTTGTGTGAGGTATAAGTAAATATTCCTTGCTTCTTAAAGCATGAAAAACGTCCTACACTTTCGAGGTTTCGCTTTAACAAGTAACTGTATTTGTAACAAAATTACTTATATTAGATATGTATAAAAATATCTATATATATGTATATGTATATGCTTATAAACACATTTTTTTTTTTTTTTGGTTTTTTTTTTTTTGTTTTGCGAAATTCTAAACAAGTACTATAACCTTCAACTTGCATCTCATTATACCACTCAAACTAATTTAATTTAACCGTCTTTATCTGTCACTCATTCGTATGATGTGAACTTTGCAAAAACATACAAACTTAATGATATACTAGGCGAGTTGTTGTACATATTTGCTCATCCTATCATTTCATTCATTTATCTCTACAAGGTATTTGAGTAACGCCTTAACATATTTTTTTTTTTTTTTTGTTTTTTCTTAATTTTTTTTTTCGTTTTTTGCGTTACAAAAGTTTTTCATGCTTAATATGTTGCTTAAACCAAGTTTAAATTTTTATATGCCAAGCAAGTAAGAACACCAACAACAACAATAAGAACGACGACAACAAGCATAATAACTACTACAGCAAAATTATTTGTATTTTTCTTCTGCCTTAGAGAGCCTGCAAGCGTAGTTTTGTATACAATATTGTAAAAAACAAAGGGAAATATTAAGTGTGTGCATACCTGTAAGTCATAATGTTATTGCATCTATATGTAAGATATGGTCAGGGTTATCTGTGTGTGCGTTTTTTCTTCTTTCTTTTAGTTTGTTTTTGTTCTCTTTCCCTTCCTTTTATTCTTTTTTTTTTTTATTTTAAAATTTTTAGTTGTATTTTTTTTTTTTTTTTTTTTGGTATTTACTTCGACTCTGTAGCTTTTTTCCTCATATATTTAATGATGATTTTTATGCTTTCTTGTAAATGAGTGAATGCCTGAATATAAATCATAAATATGCTTTAGGTGGTAAACAATTTGTTATAATTAAAATTTTTGTAATATTTCTATATAAATTTCTTTTGACTCACAAACACACACACACACACGGTAGAGTACATTTTACTAAGTATATACTTATAGATGAAAAAAAAAGTACAATGAAGTTATTCTTTTTATACATGTTATTAACATTGCAAAATTCAATCCATACCGCCGCGCGCAGATCCGGTAATTGCACTTGCAAGTAAGTCAAAATAATAATTTCAGCAAAAGTAAATTGAAAAATTACTTGGGTTTCAGAGTTACCGTAAAAATTAGCAATTCTAAAAACTATAACATACTGTTAGGCGTTACTAAAAATTAAATAACTATTGCCTACATATTCGTACTATTAATTTTCTCTGCTATCCACCGCCAAGGGATAGGGTTTGTACTCACTTTACGACAATCTTTAGAATATCCGAAAGAAAAGTCCAGAGGCCCTTAAAAGAGAAAAAAGATCAATTTTTCATTTAAACATCTTGGGTACTATGTACGCAAATTTTTTTTTTTATTGGTAGAGTTCCATATCAATATGTTCAGCTGCTGTAGAGAGTCAAATATTATTCCAATCACACAGACACAGGTTTTTACCATGTCAGTGAAGCAATTATTTCAGACTATCAGAGCATCATTACCGATGATAGGACTTTAGCCTAAACATACGATCCGGAACCAATCGATCAATCAAGCGAATTTCTTATAAACTTTGCCAAAGTCGCTCAAAAATCAAGGTGATATTAACTATTTTCGTCGGTTATTATGATATCGAGCACTATGAATTCCTTCAACCTCGCCAAACTGTTAGTAAAGGAATACAATTTGAATTTTATGAAGGCAATTAAAGCGATGGCGGTGATTTGAACGAAAGACTCTATCGATAACAATTTTTCATTTTATGAACGAATTCACTTTATTTTTCGGTCGTAGTAGTGCATTCTTGAGCAGCGTGAAATTTTGAATTGATCTAGCCATGTCTGTCCGTCAGTCTATGTGTGTTGTATACCATTTTGACCGCAAAGTACAAAATGAAGTCTTCAAAATTGGTGGAGTGATTGTAAATTCTTCCACGCAGATTAATATTGAAAGTGGGCCAAATCAGTAGAGGGATACGCCACCAGCACCACGTACACTGAGAACACTTCTATTTTTCAAAAGAAATAAAGAATCGGCTTGTTGCTCATTAATTATAAACTATTGCAAATAAATGTCCAAAAATTTAAACGTATACTCTATGGCCGATGCTATGGCATCTGCATAACAATTGAAAAAATTGACCACGCCTACCTAATATTATAGGTTATCAAAATTAAATTTTTTTTCAATACCCCATAAAATATATAAATTTTTGGTCAGTTTCAAACATGTCCGTCTCTTTATCTGTCCATCTATCTATCTGTGCAGTTTTGCATTTTTCAAGAATCGCGTACAAATTTGCAAAAGAATTTAGAAATTACTTAACCTTTTCTGAGGATACAACGTCTGCAACGCCCACACGCCTATGTGACAAAAACTTGTATTTTGAAAACAAAAAAAAAAAAACAGCCGCGCCCATTCCATCATGTCAAACATGAAAATTTCCTTATTTTATTTATATTGTCTTTTTTAAGATAACGGTGACGGGTAAAAAAGATTCGAACGGTAGAAAAGACCGAATATAATTTCCTTACTTGTTGAATTTTTGGCGAATTTTCGCCGGTAAACTATAAATGGCTTTTCCCAATACCCTTTGCAAAACTCCAGAACATTTATCGCTCTCAAGGCTAATATTATTTGCACGGAATCATGTAAGTCACCTTCTAACTATGCATGCTTGAGCTGCATTCGTTTGCCAGTTTAAACGAAAATAACATGCAATGGCGTATATGCTGCTTGTTGACATCACTACGTTTTAACATGCACTAAAAAGAAGCTTATAAATAGCGGAAACTTATATCCCACAGACACCAATGTAAATGTTATCTATCCCTAATTTTCTGGAAGAAATCAACGTATCAGATAGATTTTATACAATTTCATCGCAGAGCACTTAGTTGTTTACTTTTTACACTACAACCTAATGGCACTTACCAACAGATTCGGTTTGAGGTACCTACACGAAGGTGTAAAATATGTATATCCGCGGAGAGCTTATTTATGGATGTAACGATATTTTCCTTTCATTAACTGAGGACTGAATACTTATTTGACATATGTGTTGAAAAAACTCTAACTTGTTCGCTTAAGTTATTCTTCTGACGAAAGTTTGACGTTTGAAGGTATAATATTCAGCGCTTCACTCTTTCTGAACGGTATATCTCTTTGATCAAAGAAGAATCACTGCCTTGTCGAAAAATGCAAAAATGTGTTTCATAAAATTCGAAATTGTTTTTCGAAATTGGAGGCCTCTAGCTGATTATAGTTCATTTTCATTTTATTTACATCATAGGTGATATCATATATAATATATTACCAAAGATACGAGTTATATAATTACTACAGAAAACGAATAATTGATGTTCGCTTTGTTAGCTGAAGACCACAGATTAAATGTGACGAAAAGGTTGGCGTATCGACAAAAGATCATCCGTCGAGCAATTGCAAGCTAAGGAAAACGATAGCAGTTTTTTCTATATATATATATACATATATATTCGTAGTTAATGGGCACGCGTCAAGCAATGTACAAAGAAAATGTCCGCCTATCGTCTGACCAGAGAATGCTTATGGCAGCCATTTTTCATATACATTCACAGTTGATGATCAAAAATGAATTTGGAAAATTGATACGCTACTACGTCCACAGTGAGCGAACCCTTGCAACGTACAACTTAGAGCCGACCCTGATTATGCATATTAAATTTGAAAAACACTTGAACCTAGCTTTCTCAACAAAAGCATTCAAATATGAAAGCAACTCTCCAGAAATTCACTTAATATTCTTCTGATATCGTTCCAACTATCGTATCGTTTCAACACCCAATTATAAGCAGAGTTTTTCTTATTCCATCCATAATCTCATTCATTCTTCTGAGTGACCGAATAAGTAAAGAATCTCGACTAACAACTCAACGATCGTGGATTCGAATCGCAAGTGTGGTAAGGTTTTCAATCAAACCGATAGCCTTAGATGCTAAAGACTTCAAACTTTGAATTCATTTTTCTGCCCAAATTAATTATAATAAACTCTCTCTTCTTTCTTCTACTTTTAAATTGGGATCTTGGTTTGCCTTATGCAATTGCAATGGCATATAACACTAAGTTGCCTTGATAGAGTGTCTTTTCTCTTTAATCTAAGGTGACAATAGTCTAAACATATCTCTAGTTACTATGCTTTAGTTTGAACAGTTCACACCATTCACCCTTTCTCAAATATGAATGGAATGGAAAACACAACGTTATTTTTAGGCTGACCTAATATCAAACCTAGTTGAACAAAAATCGAGCAATTGTCACGTATTTATCTTATGTATCCAAGATTCATCCCCCAAGGATTTCATTACATGTTATATAAAAATGTGAGTTTATTAATTTAGACATTTCTTTTGTAAGACTTAGAATAAGAAATCGAAGCTCAAAAATTCTTTCATTCATTTTTTTTTTTTTTATTTTTTTATTACAAGTCACCACTCAGGGGATGTCCCCTATACGTGTAAAACGGTGCGATTCAGAAAGAAAGAGAGAAAGGGGGGGGCTGACCGTGGTCGCTATCAAGAGGGTGCGTGCCCAATCAGCAAGTGTTACGCTTTCATTGACTAAGCGCTCACTACAGCTCTAACTTAGTATAGTCATACGGATGTGTTCCCAATCCGTAAGTGTTACATCTTCACCGACACTTAGCTACAAGCTCACTATAGCTACAAGCTCGTATGGTCACACCGCACTAAGAAAGAGATAAGAAGCGAGCACAACGTAGCGGGCGTGTTCCCAATCGGCGAATATTGTACCTTTACCGACTGAATACTCACCTTACCTACAACCTACTATGGTCACGTCATACTAAGAAAGGGAGAAGGAGTGGCTAGAGGGTGCGTGCCCACTCAGCAAGTGACTTCGCTGAGTAAACACACACCATGGCTACAACCTGGTATGGTTACACCGCACTGGGATTGGAACCCACGAACATTGACTTGATAGTCGCGATTCTTATGAAATACACTATGACGTTGTATAGGTGTAAAAATATTCCCCTTTAAATCAGCTGTGCTTACTTACTTGCTTTTCCAAGATGATACATGAGGGATCTCGAAAGTGTTGCTAGCATCTTGAGAAATCCTTAGCATCCAGGATAAAAGCACCAAATGCAATGCAATGAAAGTTCAATGACTTATTTAATTGTCCCCTTTGTATGAAAGCGAACGCACATCATAAGATATATAGAAGCACTTATCAGCTTTAAATTAGTTCGACTGAGCCAAGTTACATAGATTTACTTAGAATCAGAAATTTATTCATTCGCACGTTTAAATGTATTTATGCCTATGCAATGGCATTTGTTCCCTTTTGTTTATCAATGTTCCAGGAAATCGTTGCGTATGTATTAGTGGAATTCTTTTAAATATTTCTTATATTAAAATTCTCTCCTTTTTATTTTTTCAATGATAATAATAATAATAATAGTAAAAGTGCATTGACAGACATGTCCGTGTAAAGTGTATGTATGTATATAAAAAATACAAACAAATTTATTTTTCCATTACACTAACATAATGAATTCTGTTTCTCTCACCCTCTCACTCTATCTCTCTCCTTCCTATACCTTGAAAATAATACGATGATGTTAAGCTACAATGGAGTAGTAGTAGTTCAAGTGCTTGAGTTACTTTTGCTACTTATGCCGGCTGTTTTGTTAGCCGGTATATAAAAATGAAAACGTAAACAATATTTTTTTCTCTCTCTCTCTCTCTCTCTCTCTCTCTCTCTCTCTCTTTCTCTCTCTCTCTCTCTCTCTCTCTCCCCCTTTGGCCTGTCCCTGCTTTTTCTTTTTTGTGATTCCTTTTTTTTCTTTTTCTTTTTTTTACTGAAATTGTAAAAATAAAGGAAACGAACTAAAACTATGTTTACATTTACGTTGTACTACTTACAGTCAGTCTATGGTTACTGGCTGCATATACATAAACAAATATATACACACGGAATAATATAGAAAAATATATCCAGCATATAATCCAGCAATAATAAAAAAGAAAAAAAAAATTTGCAACAAAACAACAACGCAAAATTTAAGGGGAGCATTGTGTATGTAAGATACTTGAATGTAAAATACAAAAAAAAAAAAAAAACAAAATGTTTATTGCATGGCTTTATATAGACATATGCCCAAACTACGTATATAGATATGAGAAAACATCGCCCTTTCTCTGCAAGCTTTACATATGCATTGCGTTACAAACATTCGCTCTGTACTCTGGCACTTCAATTGCACCAAGTTGGCAAAAAACAAAAAACAACAAAAAAAAAAAAAAATAAATAAATAAATAAACTGAAAACTGATGATGCCATACCTTCCAATTGCTTTCAATATAAACTCAGAGTGCACATTTCCGTTTTTTATTTTGTGCTTCTTCTATTGTATGTGACTGACTATAACTCCCTTCGCCAGAAAAAGCATATAAACATGCCTGCGAGTAGGTACCCGTGAGTACAGTATAAGTACCTCTTTTGGGGTTTCAATACGTTTATCCCTTTTTGTTTCTATTATTTTTGTTGCTGTTGCTGTTGTTGTTGTTGTTATTATTATTGTATAACATTTTACATACATACGTACCGAAGTTTGCATACTGGCATAAATGCATTACCATTTATATATATATATATATATATATATATATATTTTCTTCTACATAAGTGGTGTTATACATAATGTCGTTGTGCTAACGAAGAACATCAGCATACAATTTGGGAGCGCATCTACATATTTGAACCCGGCATACATCAAATTTTTCGCATAACTTTTATTTTTTACATATTTTTGTGTTAATTAAAAAAATACATAATAATACCAAAAAAGAAAAAAAACAAATGAAATAAAACTATCTTTATCTTTTGGCAAATCCGATATATTTATCTCTATTAACTAAAAAAAAAAAAAAAATAACTTTTTAAAAATTAAGTGAAATAACAACAAGTAAGCATTTTAAATTCAGTTATAGCCGAAATTTCTCTACCCACCCCCTTAACATTAAAATAGAAAAATGCATATGTTTTGTTGTTGTTGCAGTTGACGGGAGAAACGAGAAAAATAGCCATATTGTCGTCCATCGCTTTACTTTATACCGTATATAAGGTGGGCGTGCCCTTCGAGCGAACTGACCCATTTTCAGTACTAACCGGCGTGCAACAATCTCCATTATTTTTACGAAAATCGTTGAGAATGTCTCCATACACAGGCAAATTAACAGACGTTTAGAAAAACTAAGGACGGCCGGACAAACATGAATAGGTGAATACAAAATTTAAAGCTGATCAATTATAGATATGGTTCGAAGTTTCTTGTACTTCGTTGCAAACATTTTGAAAAAGAGTGGAGGAGTAGTATAACATGCGTAAGAGAAGTACAGGAAGTCTTAAAGACGGACGGACAAACAACCTTAGAGGGATACAAAATTTAATACTGATCCATAATAGACAGTGCCCAGGAAGTTTCTTGGACTTTGTTCCAAAACCTTTTGGGAAAAAAAATGAAATTTCGATATTGTATAAAGTAAAGCAGACGGGACCGATCTTTTTCACTCTTGTGGAGTAGTTATAGAACATACGTGCAAATTTTTATCGTTATATCTGCAGCAATTTATAAGTAAGAAGGAAAAATTCCATTTTCCTTCTTACTTTTTCAAAAATGAGATTGCCTGGCTTTACTTTGTACCGCTGATGTATCCTTTAACGAATTTGATCAAAGTAAATGCTAAAACTTCCAACATTCTTTCTAAATTTGAAGCTGGTGCGTTCATTTATGCGATCAGCACAAGGTTTACCGCAAACATTACACAGACAGATGGGAAGACTCCCGGACGAACAGAGAGACATGCTTTAAAATTTGATGCTGATCAACAGTACGTCGGGTCTTTTAAACAACCAATGTCTTTTACTTCAAGCAATGCTCATGCGCATACATTCCTGCTTTCATTCATCAGCATATCAAATTTTTGATTACTTCGATTGTCACTCGATACCAGACAATAGCGATAGTTAGTGTTGACAAACTAGTAGTTAGTAGTTTTGGCAAACTGAATAAACCCACAGCCTATTGCTATAAAATAATTTAACCTATCGAAAAAAAATTATGGGCGTAACAAAAATTTGAAACTCCAAATATATGTGGCATTATGTAGCATTTACTGCAACCACAATAACTCGAACAGTTTTCATTGAAATTTTATTTGCAAAATCTTTACAATAACATTGTAGCGAGAAATATGTAGGAGAATTTTCCATAAGCCTTTTCGAATATTATTTATAAACAAAAGATTGCCTTTTTTTTGCTTGCAAAAATCAAATATTTTCATTGGAACAACAATCGCCAAGCCTCCGAAAATCAATTTTTTAAATCATCCTACGTGTAAATGAAAAGATGAAGAGATGAAGAGATTTTTGTTATTTTATTTATTTAACTGCACCGATTACACAACATGCCAGAAAGTCTTTTCATTTCAAAATGCCCGCAATAATGGCCCGTGGTGTTCCCCTGCTTTAATATACCTTAAGTCTAATAAATTTTCAGTATTTAAGTGACCGCTTATTCATTGCTTCGAATAATTTTATTCTATTATCTTGCAGTCCATTCTAACAGAGTACTAATGCGCTTTTTTTAAGGCTACTGAAGTGGTGCTATTCCTTGAGTTTACATAATTGGCATCCTCAAACTATGCTTCAATAATGGAATTTTTTTAAATGTTCAAAATTATGCCATGTAATATTATTAGAATTAATAGTTTATATAAAAAAGAAAACAAGGCATGAGATCGTTATAACAGTAAAAGTGTTGCAAAAATAGAACGTAAGTCGATCGATTGAAACATGTATTAATTAAAGCCAGCAATGTCTATTATAGCGGGTAGGTTAGTATATAACAGTTAAGTGGTTGTAATATTTCCAGGAAAGGATTTGCTATGGTCTTGGTAACGCATAGCCGTCATTGGTTAATAAAGTTCACGGTTCATAATCACCTGAAAAGCCGCGTCTACCGCAAATAGTCTGTTATACCTTACGCCAGTTGTGAGGCATGGTATGTTAAGTTCATGGAAATATGTATAAGACACAGAGGAACTTACGGTAAACTCATTCGATCAATTCAACGTCACTTTTAAATCGATTTAAACTTGTCTGTGTCTATCTGTCTCTCTGATGACTGTCCTTGTATACTTGCGTTTAACCTACAGGTTAACCTAAAGCTTGCAATTTTTAAAATATTTTGACGATATTTCGTACACTGATATATTTTGACGTACGGGCGCATTAAAAATGGACTCAACCGTCTCTTTTTTACGACAACTACCCATAAAGCACCGACATCAGGTGAAAAATCTTGCACATCTTGACTAAAATCGCTTTATGGTAGTATATAGTCATTTTAAAGTAATGTAAAAAATTTAGCTCGGGCTAATGATTTAGCCTGAGCTACTGCTTTAAATCGCCTGGTGTGTAAGCTTCCCTACGAAAAGTAACCCTTCTTATAGCAAAATGGTGATGTTTTTAAAATTTCACAGTGAGAACTGATCCATACTGATAATGGTAGTCCGACATAAAAATCAACTGAACTCAATTTGAATTATACAGGTCTACTTCTACAACATTTTGATTTCTTTTAGCATACAATACTAGAAGGTAGTACTCTCGCAGGGAGAAGTCGCAGAATCCAATCCAATATGTGGTAGCATTGGATAGCGCCTTCTCTTGAAATATCTCTCAATCTAAATCATCTAACCAGCCTAGCGGTCTAAGCCTTTACTTTAAGAAACCGTTACAGTTATTTAAAAGTTTTTACACGACTTTTGCCTAGCTTGAGTTTCTTTTTTCAGTTAACTTACTTCTTTCTATTCCTAAAGCTTTTTTCGCTGATTTTACATCTTTTCTCATGGGTTCTCAAAAGTCGATCTTGCAGACAAAAAAAGTATACAATCCTTGGTGCGTAAATTCTTTATTTTGAAAATTTCTTTCTGCTATTTTAATGTAGGGTATCATGATATAGGGAAAGGAGCATAACAAGTTTGTGCAGGCGTATGCAAGGCGTCTACCCATAAGTCCGTCTTTCCGTCTTCTTCTCTTCCGTTCAATATACAGGCCGCCATTTTGGAGATATTTTGGTAAACTTTTATATACCGACTTTTGTTTTGGGCCATGGAAATATTTCAGATCGGACCACTTGTTCAACCCCATCTGACATAACAGTTTATTTTGAAAAGTTGTCATATGAATAATAATACGTAGGATGATGCAGGATATTGGATAATGGTGGAAATGGCCCACTCCAGAGTTTTTACTTTGTCTTGCTTTATATATAAAATTGATCAAAGCGATTATACTTAACGAAATCAGGATTATCTCGCATATGTTAAGTAAATCGTCAATGCTTTTTTCCACTACAATGTAGAAAGTTTAAAATTTAAAGACTAAACATAAAAATCTGTTAATAATCTGTAAATAATTTTTTCTCTTATTTACATATGCTTTTGTATGACTACTAAGCGTATGCATAAATCTGCGTACGACTATCATTAACGGCTTGTTTAGATATGTGGAGCTACATGTTTATAACAAGGGTGCATTTAATGAGGAAAGGATATAAAAAAAAAAAAGAAAAAAAGAGGGACAGTTTATTATTTTTACAAGTGCCGAAGTATGGTAGACTTTGTAATTATTAGATACATTTCGAATGGTTTGTTAATCAAAAGGTTTGTTCAGCATATCAGCTATACATCACATGTATGTTTGCTTCTAACTTAAATACAAAATATTAATTACTCTTCTATTATGGAATTTTGCTGCAGGAAACATTTTAATTATGTTATATAAATGTAATTCATATCAAACGAAGGCATTTGCATAGATCTATGCATAGATCTATGTGTCTCTCTCTCTATTCTATTATTAAGGTTTAGGGTTTTTTTCAAGTTTGCTATTTCCTTTCATTTTCCCTTTCTGCATTGTTATTCGCATAGGTTAATGACATTTTGATTTAACCCTATAAATGTGTCGCTCTCCCTTTTTATTAAAGTTTCCTTTCAAATGCTTAACAAGACAAGGGGACGCTTAAACCAAGTTGTTTGGTTTTTGTTACGTATTTTCTATAAAGTAATTGCATACAGATTTGTATTCGTATCTTGAAAGGGGTTTTTTTCTCCTATGAATTTCCTTCTTTCTGTTTTTTTTTTTTCTCGCTTCTTTTGCTTGGTTATCGTATATACAGAGGTATACTTATTTTGTCATTCCTTTTGTAGTGCTTAGTTGCGCAAATCTCTGTGCAAAGCTCCAAAGTCTATATATTCTAAGTTGTTCGAATTGTCTGTGACGCTGAAGAAATGGCTGCAAAAAGGAATTGAAGAATTTTTGTCTCACATAAAAATATTATCTATAATTTGCCAATGAAAACTAAACGGTAAAAGATGTATGTGGATTTATACCAATAGAGTTATCTTGCATGATTATTGTGGCCAGCTTACATATCATTCACAAGTCGAAATGGTCTACCTTCTGCTTGCCCTACAAAATTCAATTCGCATATTTCTCTAGCGTCCTCCATGAAAGTTAAAAGCAAAATTTTGCAACCCACAAACCATGCCCAAAAGTTCTTTTTGTACACTTAAAAGTCCATTCAGAAAATCAGATGTATTTTCTTAATATAAAAGGCGCCTTAATATGAGTTTACGGGTTTCATCCCACTTACAAGAAATTTAACCGTAGGTTCATTGTTTTCGTAACAAGCTTTAACAAATCCTATTTAAATCCATAACTATGTATGGATTGCATTCCACATATGATGACAAAGTCCAAACAATATATTAAAAAATAAGATTGATCCACATCTCAATCAGAAATGTGCTTTATTTACGTTTAGTTTCGGAACTGCAAAATAGATGACCTGTAGAATGGTTTTTCAAAGGTTTAATTTTTCACCTTTCGCCTCGTATTTATAATTTATTTATATTTTGGGACAAGGCTCCCTTTTTTACGCACATGAGCTTTGCATAAAAACTATGCTAAAGTTTTTAGCATATTGTGCTTTTTTTTTGCTTTGCGAGCTGGACCCGGAAAGATTCCAAACATATTACTGGTTTCTTTCGCATGCGCCTACAAAAATTCCCCCAGACTTACAGCTCTCCTTTTTGTGGGAATACCGTCAGGTATTACTTCGCAGAGCTTGGTTACGCTCTACTAACTCGGACCTTGGCGCATTACGTTATTGGCTTGTACGCCCTCTTCTGTCCATCCGTTGTTCTTCTAAGCGCCGTAGTACTTCCCTTATGGACTCGTCAATGGTACTCCAAGCTGCACAACTGTCAGTTAGCATCCTCAATACCTCACTCAATTCTACTTGAGATCTACCATACTACAACCTGTTGTAGTGAAATATAAGATGCTCTACATTTTTATCTGCATTTGCGTATTCCGAACAGATTGGCGAACTGTCGCAGCTGAATCTGCACAGATGCCTCCGCCAACAGCCATAGCCATGTTGGGTTTTGGTCCTCCAATATTAGGCGTAAGTCACGCAAGGGACCTTTGAATGGCAGCAGCTTTTTCTGCGCTTATTGCACGTAATACTTCCAGCTGAGTGGTTGATCTAGCATGACTCCGAGATATTTGAAAGAAAGTAGTGACTTCTTAGACATTGCGTATTTGTGTGTGTGTGTGTGTGTGTGTGTGTGTGTTTATGAAAACATTTAATTGAAAGTTGAACGCGATCCGTTGAAAAGTTGATAGAACACTAAAGGTTCGGTAAAAAATATAGTTTCCATGAGTGACTTGAGATTTTCAGCAGAAATTCTGCAAGAATTAGGTGAAAATATTGATGTGAAATATTTCAAGTAAAAAAAAATCCAATAAAAATTGACAGAAGCTTATAATTAAGGCAAGATAGATTTACCACAAATGTCTCGTATCCAAGAGCCGTCCTAAGCTAAACATATTTTACTTACTATTGTAAAATTATAATTATTTATACTCTAGGAAAATTATATTTGCCATAGTTACTAAACTTTTATAATTTTTTTTTTTTTTTTTCAAATAAAAAGAAACATTTTTTTTCTTTATGGTACTAAACGCATTTTAGCCCACCATTTGAGCTTTTCAACTATAAATTTCTTTACATCCATCACAATTGGTATGTAATATTCATGCAACGGTTTGCCACCTTTATACGCCCTTATACAAGGCCTAACGTATGAATCGATCTAGATAAGCATTTTTATCTGTCCATCCGTCCGTCTGCCTGCTTAAGCCATATTTGTGTTACGGCTTTCAAATATAGTCTAAAAAAATAAATTTGTTTAAATTTATTAAATTTAAATTTGTGAAGAAAATCAATTGGAATAAGTCTGTCTATTTGTCAGTCTATCTATCTGTCAGTCTATCTATCTGTCAGTCTATCTGTCTGGTAATATATATTTATACAAAACTTTTAACACTTTCCTCAAACAATCAAGTTGGCGTCAACGTTTTCCTTATCAGTGTGAAGATCAGCAAAATTCTGCCTACAGAACGGCCCAAAATTACCATAAAATTAATTTTTTGTTTTCTTCTAAATTGCGATTTTAAATTTATTGCATCTTTTAGTTTCTTTAAGGCTTCAAGTTGGTATTGTAATTATTCCTTAAAGAGATTTTATCTTCACTAAGTCCAATAATCATGTAAACTAAATCAAAGTCCCTCCCTAAACTTGATATATAAAAATTATAAAGCGTGGAATTGTATGCATCTGCAAAGTGCTGCTAAATCGGACAAAAATGAAATGCATTGATTCCTTTACGATATATAATATATTACGAGCTCAATATAAGGAATACAAGGACCTACGCTATCTTGCAGCTAAACATAAAGCTAATTATAAACACATAAAAAAAATTCGCCTTAAACCAAACATAATTTTTTTCTTTCTCTTTTATTTATGCTCTAATAAGCTTTAGAAGATTTTGTGTGTTTTATCCAATTTTTTCTGGTATTGGTATGTCCTTAAGAAAAAAAAAAAAAAAAAAAAAGAAGAAGAAAAAGTACATATTTAAACTCATTTAATTTACTTAAGGATCACTTCAAACTGATTGCATGCGTCTTAGTACAATTCCGTGTCTGCCATCTGCAAGCAAATTCATCTTGGTTTTAGATGAGATTAGGGCATACATACCAAGTGATACCCGTCAAAAAAAATGAATCATTTATCCTTTTGTTTCCATTCGACGCGTTCCTTTTCGCTGTTTCCATTTCTTTGCCTTTCTACAGTTTTTAGTAAAACATCGTTTCACATAATAAATTTTTGTCTTTTTTTTTTTTTTTTGCTAATTGAAATAGATTAGATCGTCCTTATTCTCTTTTGGTTGACGTCGAAAGTTAAGCCAAGTTAGGCTTATGCTAATTAAAATTTCTTTTTGAAGAAAATCAATTTTCATTTAATTTTTAAACATTTAAATAATTTTGCATTGCGGCAGTCTGTAGATAGGTACCTGTCACTCCCTCACGCTATTTTCGATCACAGCTGCCCTTCAGTTTATTTGGCGAGCTATAGTAGTGTTTTGCTTATTGGAGGGAAAGGCATTCTTGATTCATGCAGCGCAAGTCTCTGAGAAAGTCTCTCGACCCATCTAGCTGTCTGCGTTTTTCTTAATTTTTTGTTTCTTCTTCTTTCAGAGCCGCAAGAGTAGCCGAATGGGTAAAAACCGCAACGAACAAGTCAGTGCTCGCGGATTCAAATCTCCAAAAGGTCGCTTTGATTGTAGCTACAGTAAGCATAACGTTTGCCGATAGGGTATATAAACCCATAAAGCTTCAGTGACGTCCGTTTATTTACTTCTTCTTCTTTCTGGCCATGGTATAAGGGAAAACCTCTTAACACCGCTCTAGAAGCCCAAAAAAATTTGAATTTTTAAAAGTCTCTTTTGAAATGAAAACGAAAACAATAAATTTGCAATATGCCAGCAGGTCATGAAGCGTACAAAAGATAAGAGTCGCGACTGCCAAGTCAGTGGTCCTGGATTGAAATTTCTCGGCAGTCGCACAAAAATTAGCATATTCTCAAGAAATTCGAAATGCACGGATCACGCTCTCTAGGCTCGCATATTAAATAATTTTTTCCTTTTTTGTACCCTACACCACTTTTCATATGAGAGTATATCAAGCTTATGCAAGCTTATGTTGCAAGCAACAGGAAGAAGTGTTTGAGATATATTTACCCTTTATTATACCAATCTAATCTTGTCCGTCCGTCTGTCCATCTGGTTGTTTTAGTGCTCAAATTACAGATCGGAATCTTTGAGTTATTTTGATGAATTTTAGTACCACGACTTATTTGGTGGAAATGGTTCGGATCAGATCACCTTTTTGTACGTTTAAGGCTTTATTTTGAATACTCGTTACACGATTAACAGTATTAAGTGGAGTGGTGTATTGATGGTGTTTTTACTCAAACTTGAATCAAAACAAACAAGAAATTCAGTGCCAAATTTTGCTTTACAGAACTTCATTTCACGTTCTAGAAGGACTGTAGGAACGGGTAAGGACAAAATAAAATCATGAATTGAAACGAGCCGCCAAATGGCAGCTCGTCAGATTACTGAAAGTTGAAGTCTATTGAATTCTACTGGTCTTGATAAAATATTTATATACCATAAAGAAATCAACTTTTATTTTTTGGCCAAAAAAATGAAATTTCTTTCCGAATCGCCCCAGGAATTAAATACTTTGTTGTTGGGAATGGGATTTGTTGAGCCATATTCAAATCAATTCTAAGCCTATAGCCATAAAACAGCAACAACAAGTAGTAAATGATATTTGGCAGCTACCGAATCTTTTATACCCATAAACGTTATCCTAAAAAAGATTAAAGAAAAGAAAAGAAGAAGTTTAAATTTCTTGTTTCTAAAGAATTGCGTGGACGTAGCTGATACTTTCAACTTCCATAGAGTAAAGTTGTGTTTGCTACAGTGTACGAACAAAAATCCCTTTTTTATCTCTATATCTACCCATCAACCCCTTTTACTTGATACCCATATTGATGGGATTATGGAGAAAAAGTTAATCCACCACATCGTGGTGTCCGCAATACTTAATTTAGAATTAATAGGCTTAGCTTACCGTATTCTATTCTACAAAGTTATTTTATTTGATATCCACTTGATTATACGACTAACAAAAAACGAAGTCTCCATCGTCCTGATTATCGGATCCATCATATTAATTTTAGAATGAAGACATTTTTAGACGGACAATATATCATTATGTGAGGAACATACAGAGAAATGTTCAATATTCTCTCTTGTTTACTTTACGAATAATAAGAAAAGAGAAATAAAAATTGGATCGCTCGTAAGTTCGCGTAGGCGTGGCCGATATTTTAGTAGTAGGGTCTTAGAAAAATCGCTTGCGCCAAATATAAAGATGATAGCTTTATTTTTGCCATAAGGAGGCGGAATTTGATATATACGATTTATGGATTCCCTGAAGCTTGCTTCTGTGTGTTGCAAACTTCTTAACAAAACGAATATACTGCCCACATCCTTCGGCGATGGGTATAAAAGCATTTATTACATAAGCTTTTACACATAAACCGAATCGAACCGAGATCTTAAAATATTTTTAATCTTGCATTAAGAACATATCTTTTTTGTTGTTTCTTGCGTCAATAAAAGAGCCACAACCATGACACTTTATAGGCGAATCAACGAATAAGAAAATCATAAAACTTAACTAAGAATAATAAAAGTTGTAAATTTTAAGTAATTGCAGTAATAAGTGCGTAAATTTGTTTTTTTAATCCCATAAAAGTTTTGCCTATGAAATATGCATCGGTTACGAGTATTTACACCTCAGTGTTATCAGTGTTATTAACCTTAAGATATTGCGTCAATTTCTTTTCTTTTCGTTTTTTTTTTTTTTTTTTTGTTTTTTTTTTTCAGTTTACACAGACCTTGACTGATAAGGAAAACAAACCATGCACGTTTTGATTTAAAAGCAAAGTTTTATGAGGCTTTTCTATGCCTATCTTATCATACAATGCAATAGAAATGAAAAATAGAAGAAAAAAATTTATAAGAAGAACATATATACGCTTTAATGCGAATCTTATAAACGCACTTAAATCTTATTGTACTTATGTATCCACTTTAATATGCTTTAAGCACTTACATCGCCTACGCTTTCAGAGGAATTTTTATTACCGATCAATTCAATTAAGTAGGGAAACCACTATAACAGCATAAAACGGACAATTTTTTTTTTTTGTTTCTTTAACTTGGCATATATTTAAGTATAATGTAAAAATAACGAGTAAAAACTTTACGGCGAACCTCAGCTTATCATTAACTACCGTCCTATAGTTATTCTTATAACCACTCTTCAAAATAAGGTGTTACATGGGAAATTGTCCCAAAAAATTGCTCCCATCTGAACTAAGATTGTTAAGAGTAGTCGTTCGTGGGATAAAGCACGTTATTGTATCAAGTCAAAAATTGCGGGGCGGAATGTAGGTGGAATGCAAGAAAACAAGATGGACAGATGGATAGATATACCTATGCTCAGAAAGTGATTCTACGTCGATCAAGTCCTTTTAGCTGTTGCATACATCCATACAAACTTACTATGACGCAAGCGTTGTAAGGTATAAAGGGAAGAACTTTGTTTTTGAAAATTGTCTTGAATATGACTCTACGAACCTGTTTATAAAGGTCAATAAAGGGCAATGATGAAAAATGTGCAAAAGTAATTCATACACTGGGGAACTTATTGCGGATGATAAATGTCATCTTAAGCAATTACGCCTATCTGTGTTGTGCGTTACACTAAAACCTATTAATAATAGCAAAATTGCGACCTCGAAGGCTTCAAGGCGTTTGCTTTTTGTGAGCGTGGTCTGCACGTCAATCTCACTTAGGTGCGCTGGAAAACGAAATTCAGTAGAATATTAGTACTTGAGGAGGTTTTAAAATTACACCCATTTGCAAAAAAAAGCTTGCATTCCTTAAGAGTGATTGTGCCCAAAAGTTTAAGGGGGTGTGTGTTGGGTATTTAATGATCGGCCTTGCTCGACTACGCTCTTGCGTGTACTAGAGCAACTGTCGAATTCGCTTGGAACGCCCCCACTGGCATCACCGGTGCCCATACGATCGTGCTGAAAATTAGCAAATTACCCATAAATGTATTTTAGTGACAAAGATGATGCGCCAGAGGATCCTTCAAATCAACGTGAATTGTCAAGAAATTCAAATTTTTCCATTGCTTGGAAAATTTTGCAAAAATAGCTTCATTGAAACCCCTATAACTTATAAACTAATTGTGATATGTTTCACTTATAGAAGTGTACGTCATATAGTCCTTATTTGCTTCTTTAATAGCAACGAAATTATTACTTTCTGCATTTGGTACCGATAAAAAGCACTTTATCATTAACATAATTTTAAAGTCATTCACCTGTCTCTTAAGGCTTAAGCGAGTGTAGGAAGTTGTTTTTTTAACAACATGATATGAGACACTAATACCAAAAATCTATAAATTTATTTATTTATTTAATGTTATTACCTGTGCATTATTGCTTCTCAATCAGTCTGTGTGTACCGGTCGGCCGGTCAACGATCTGTATAAGAGTTTTAGTGTTATTAAATATGATTCTCCACTTTAATGGTCTATATCATAGTGATAGGCTTTTTATTTAATTACCATTTTCATGCACTTTATAATTTAATTAAATAAATATAACACATTCTAACTATAAATATTTTATGATGCACAAAGGCATCATAAAATAAATAAATTACTACAACATTAATGATATTAATTAATTATAGAAGAGAATCCATTCTCGATTTTCGAATGCATGCTTACGCTAATGAGTAGATATAGGTGTGTGCGTGTGTGTGTGTGTGTGTGTGTGGTTTTCCTACCGTTGAATTGAATTACCAAACCTTTTCATAGGCATTTATTATATTATGAGTCATGCATTAAAATTTGTTTAATCCCCTCTTGTCCTCCACTCGTCGTTGGTTATTATTTTCATGCAAAAAAAAAAAAAATTGTGCACTGCTTGTAAATCCACTGTTGCCTTAATTATATGTGAACTAAATGCCTTGCTTGAATTTCTGTTATTCAAAACAAATATACTTCATCCGGCTCTTCTGTCCAAACATTTACAAGAATTTTCTCAAGTTATTTCTGCAATGATTTCCCAAACATTCGATGAAAAGTAACAACAACCAACTTATAGTCGGGTTAAGCCGACCACTAAATACCAATTCCTTTTCTTGTTATTTCAACACAACATACTAAAATTTAGACTTTTCCGCTCCACAAAGCAATGATTTTTCTGAAAATCCCTATTAGGGTAGTATCCAAAAAATAAGCCGCGATGGCCCAAATTTGGTACAGTTCATTTTTTTTATGTTAAGTTACTGTTATGATATAAGGACAGAATTATGATAAATGAAAGACATCAGACGGACAGACGGATAGATGGACATACAGACTTAGATTAATTCAGATTATGATTCCGAATCGACCGCTATAATAAAGGGTGACTTTATCTTAAGTCCTTCTACGTGTTACATATGTCCGCGCTAACTTAGTATACCCTGCAGTGGCGTAGGGTATAATAGTAATTTTCACAATCCTGTTTCTTCTTCTATCGATAAATTTGCTATAAGAGAAAGTATGCATTTTGACTGCAATACCTGAATGCCATGAGATCTTGGATTCGTCCCCTTTTCACGCTTTTTTCCCAAGCCCATTTTGCCTCCTCCCATCTTTTTGGCAACAACATTAAATGGCTTCGATATGCTTTAAGTTTTTTCTACTGCATTTAGTGCGCCAGAATGAACCAATATTAAAAGACACACTAAAACTAGATCTCATAAAGGTAAAATCGGGTCAAGTTAACAGAGTAAACTTTAATGCAATCAAAACTCTGAACGCAACAAGGTAGTGACAAACAATTCATCTCCCTTGTTGGTGTCAGAATAAAAGAATTGACCAACCTTGACATTCTGTTCATGGATGTCAAAAGCGGCACTCAAGGACCAAGATATTTTAAAGTGGTGCAAAATATACTCACTGCAGCCGTTATCCCTACCATTTACACCGCCTACATTGGGTCAAAAGCGAAATATAGTTAGAGTGTATGACCGGGAGACTCCAAATCGTTCTTGATGGCCCTCGACATATAACGAAAAGTTCAGATGCTCCTATCGACATTCGTACGAATCGGCCGAATGGGAACTGGGCAGTTGCAGTGTATAAGTACATCCAAGATACGTGTTCCGCAGCAATAAAAGACATTTATCCGTAAAAAAAAATAAATCCTTCAGCAAGATTAGAGGACTTTCTCGGCGTTCCCTCCCATTTGACGCATAATAACTTTCATAAGCGCCTTTGAAAAAACTCGCCAGCAGTGGTTTCGTTGTAGGGAATGGCTAGAAAACTTTTAAGTTCCCCAGAAGAGGTAAGCCTTTGAAAATCGTCAAGTGTTAAAGAAGAAGAGACTTGATGGGCCAAGTACAACTAAAGAGAGGTTCGGCTGATTCTTAAATTTCCTTTTCACACAAATCATTTAAAAACATTTTCTCTTATTGTAGTTTTGTTGTTGCGCGTGTGGTAGACACTGTAATCAATTATAATAGGCCTTAATGGCCTATGTGATTACATAAGTGTCATTAAAATAAAAAAATTAAAACAAGTAAGAAAGCTATATTCGGCGGGGGACGAATCTGGCACTGGAATCCTCTCCTGCGTGCAAAATTTTCCAATGTTTCTACCAAATTTCAAGACGATATCTTCATTTTTGCGACCAGTAGAGTGCCAACAACAAACACCACACAAACACAGAGACGGACAGACATGGCTTAATCAATTCAGAACATGCATACATTATGGAAGAGAAGAAAATGCGCATAAAACCCGTAGGTATAAAACTAGTTACTCTGGCCCGACGGAGTTTGCCCGCTCTCGATAAGACGACTCGACATTCATTGGACCCGCAATTTTTGGTAAACGTGACTATAGCTATGCTCTCCGCAAGGACTTTAAAATTCCGAAGCACTCACGTGTAGGCATTCTGCAAGTAGAAAAAACTGCAAACAGATATCACAGACAAAGCGTTTTTATTAGCACGCACTCCTTCCCAAGTATAATGCTGTTGAGTTACCGTTAATACGCAGTAAAGACACTCTAACATTCCGATTATCTGTGCATTTCAACTCTTTATCGTACTTTTTCAATGGCCAAGGAAAACTATCAACACAGCAATACCCGGCTGAATGGAAAGGTAAAGAACTTCCCTTACGCCAAATAAATTTTCCATTCAAAGGGGAACAAATCGAGAACGGGGTCATGTAATCATTTAGTTATACAAAGAGGAATTGCTTTAATGTTCGAATGTAGTAAACGCAGTAATCAAGAAATGTTAACAAAGTATTCACAATCAAGTGTTTTATGATTGATGAACATTTTTTAATCACCTAAAGCAGAATTTCTTATCATAAAAATTATCCTTTATTATGTGTGTATACGAATACAAATATGAGTACAAGTAATGTATTAGGCTTTGAAGATTATACAGGATTTCTGGCTTTTAAGCGACCATTAAAATATAATTGTGAAAAAAAGTAAACGAAAGAGAAAAAGAAATTTCTTTTAATTACCTCTAATAACCGGAAATAAGCAAAAAAAAAACCGTTTATATATATTATATGGCAGCGTATATAAATAAATAAATAACTGTTTACTTATGCTTAAGTATATATATATATATATGCCTATATATATATATATATATGCTTAAGCACCTACAAGATAGAAAAATTGTGCAAATTATACAAAATTATCTACCGGATGCCTACTAGTTGGCAGGCTGATTGCCTTACCGGCTGCCGAGCTGGCTGAGTAGCCATTGTGGCTATGTGACATTTATCATAAACAAACAATTTTATACGCTTTCACACACCCATACCAAGAGGCACTAAAAGCATGTGTTATTAATTCTATGAGTTCTTAGGCCGTTTATTTTCTTTTCTTTCAATTTATTATTTTTCTACATATATTTTTTCTTCTTTTTTTTTTTTTTTTGTCTTAACCATTAACCTCTAGGCAAATGACTCTTAATTTAAGTATTAATTAAAAGTTGAGTTTTGTTTTTTTTTTTTTTTTTCAAAATAACAACAGTCACCGCAAAACCACATTAATAATTATATGACTTGAAAAAAAAAAAAAAAAATAAATAAATAAATAAACAAACAGAAATGAAAAATAAAAAAAAAAACCAACGAACTTAACAAAAAAGAATGACAAAAACAACAATAAGGAGTAAGAAAAAAAAATTTTTGCTTCATATGTCAATGCACCAGAAAAGAAAGTCATCATCACTCATTCAAATACATAAATGCACACAAACATACACACTCGGGCGTAAAAAGCATATAAACGCGCACATGCACATATGTATTAATTCGAACGTTGTAACACAAAGCCACACACAAATACAAAGCACGCATGCATGCATAAAGTCTAAGCAAGTAAGCAAGCAAGCGTTTCCAACACTATACGATTCATCGAATTGGGTTTAGTCACCCCAGTAATGACATGAATAGCCTTCACTAAAATACTTGATTTGAGTACAAATACATATATACAAAGGCATACACACACGCGCGCTCGCTCGCCTATACACACACACACACACACACATAAAGACACTTGCCCAACAATAACAAGAATATAACTGAAAAGAATTAAATAAAAACCGCTTTATATTTTTTTCATTTTTTTTTTTTTTTTCATTATTTTTGTTACTCCTTCGTCTTGTGCGCGCGATGACGTTGTACTTTATACCGCTGATAAAATTAAATGCAATCTGGGTAAATGTCTGTCTGTCCATACGTCTGTCTGTCTATCTTGCCGCTTATTATTTGTATGATGTGTTTTTTGAATATATGAGTGCGATATGTATGCCAGAGTTCTTCTCTCTCTCTCTCTCTGTCTCTCGCGCGCTGATAGATAGGTATAGGCATTGTAAGCATTACAGTATATAACTAATCAGCAAGTCAGAGTCTCTTTATAGGCGTCGTTTTATGGCAATTAATTTATTTAATAACGCAATTAATAAAAATTTTTTTCGCTGACGTGCTGAGATCAAAAAATTATAATAACAATAACAATCACAATAATAAAGTAAATGAGAAGAACTATTATTCACATTGCCTATATACTTAATATATGAGAAGTCATTGTTAAGTTGTTAATGAGAAAAGAATTTTTGTTTAGAAAATCATAAGCCATAAAGTATGCTATCATCATAACATTTTATATCATTAAGTGCAGTATTTATGCATCAAGTGTTAGAAATCACTTCGGAAGGGCTTTTTTCCTTTTTCATAATGTAAGCGTGTATTTTAGATGAATAATAATAAAAAAAAAAATAATAATAATTACATGGAAAATAATTTCATATGTCATTCGACTTCTACATCTTCTTCAGAACAGATCCGATAGGGAATATGAATTTCGCCTTTTAAAGTTATCTATGTAAACATTTAGTTGTTCGCCATAAGAATCGAAGCCTCCGCTCAAGCACTGATTATATCATCAATTGCAACTTTGTTTGCTCCGAAGGAATAGGGCGTCAAGATTGCAGCGGAGAATTTACTAGATAATGTTTATTGTATGATTCATCAGCCTTAGGGGACTGAAAGCATTTGTTATGCTTAAAATTTGTGATATTCTTGCATTTTTGCAATATTATTCCGGCTTACCGATACAATTGCCTCAGTTGCATCGTTGGAGAGTTGAGAGTGTCTCTCGGTTGAACGAAGTCATAACAACCAACCAGCACCTCGCTTACCAACAGAGGAATACCTCGGTTATACACTTTCACTGACTGCATAGTAATTGTTCGCAATTTTGGATGTCGTAATGTAATCATTGTTCCTCGCACAAAGCTATTTAACATTACTATGATACATATTAAGCAGGAAATGCTAAAATTTAAATTTCTTTCTTTTTTAATAGAATCCAAACTACCGGAAACATAACGGATTTCGTTGCCAACTGAGCCCCAAATCTTTGTTTAAATATGAAAGAGAAAAGCCTGAAAGTTGAAGAAAGTTCTGAATATAAATAATTCAAAATTCCTGTACATTTTCCCAAATAACAAGATATCTACTTTTATTAAATAGAAGAAGAAGGAAATTAGATGAATATAGGCACAAATCGTACCTGCAAGAGCTCGCCTTCCTCCTCCTTCAAAAATAAATTCCCTCAATCTGCAAATTGCTCACGCCCACACTTTGTGACTGTGAAAATCTTCCTCATAGAATCCCATTCCACACGACTAATTTTATGGTCTAGTCTTCTACAAGTGCCTACAGAACGTAGTGCTAACAGGCTTCAATTTTATTAAAAATACTAAACTAATCGTTCAGCCTTTTCATGCCTTACATCGCAAGGCGTAAAGGCAAAGTAATTTCGTGGGAATGTATGCAACATCCAAAAGGACTGAAAGTAGGCCCACGTTTTATTATAACGATTTAAGCTTGTCTGCCCATCTGTCCATATGGCATTTTTGTTCGCAATTTTTAATATATTTTGATAAAATTTTGTTACAATGAAGTTTCTCGACTCAATGACGACTATTTTCCATGTAAACTCGGTATATGATAAAGTTGTGTAGGCCAAATAATGGTGAGCGAAGGCCCATTGTGTGTGTTCTTACTTCTTTCAAAATAGAGCCGACAATCTCAGTTGTTAATGCCTATCCTGATTTAATCGAAGACTTCATTTGCTTAAGATATGTAAATTATAATAACAATGCGCTTATGATTTTCATTTCACCTATGTGAGTCAAGTTAAATTTGTTCCTTTCGTGTTTTGCTTTTCAAAATGTCAAATATATAAAGCATTATCTAAAATGTCTAGACAGAATTTGTTTGTTAATAAACTTATTGTATTGCGCTCAATTGATATTTGCATTTATTTCATACAAGTGTTGATAATCACCACTAGTTTTATTTACTATAAGCATGCGATCTCCGATTTTTTTTGGTTTTTTCATACCCTACATCACTTGTGGTACAGGATATATTAAGTTACTGCGGACATATGTAACATGCAAGAGGATTTAAGATAAACCCACCGATATATTCAGTATTATAATCTGAAATTACCTAAGCCTGTCTATCCGTCTTTCCATATGAAGTCCGGCTATGTAGATTTGCGTTCAATTTACAGGTCGCAGTTTTTGATATATTTTGATAAAATTTGATCCAAGGACCAACGCTATAGAAAATGATTTTGATCCGTCCACTTTTTCAACCACTCCCCAAATAATGCCCTACTCTGAAAAGTCGTTATATGAAGAAAATTGCAATTTTGAAAATTTGTCGGCAAAAGTGGCTAAGCAGTAATACTGATATGAAAACTTTGGACCAGCTAAATTGATATGAAAACTTTGGATCAGCTGTGGCAATTTTTGAACAACTTCTTATATACAAAAACTGAAGTTCATACGACAATAAATATTATATCATAATCATAATTTATCATAAAAAAATTAACTGTACGAAAATAGGACCATCTCGGCCTATTTTTTGTAATCTAATCCAATAAGGATATTCAAGAAAATTGATCCTTTGAAGAGCATAATAGTCTAAGTTTGAATATAATAGTAAAACCATACAAAATAACGAATGTTGTTAGACAATGCAGTGCAGAGTATTTAATGGTCGGCCTTGCCCAACTATTTATTTTTTTTTTGTTCACCCTCGAAGAACAGAAGTATATTATTTCCTTAGAAATTTTGGACCTCACATCGATTTAGCCAGGTGTTGATCTTTTTGCGAATAACTTATAAAAATTTAAAGAAAACGGTAAGACTTGCCATATACTTTATAGCGTGACCTTAATCGGATAAATTGCTATATATATAACGTAAGTGTGATTCACTCACTCTAAAGCTGCTTTCGATACAAACAAAAAAATGTTCTACGAATATGAACTAATAGCTTAAGATCTAAGTTTCATAGGTCACACGCTCGCTTACAGGAAATAAGCTGTAAAGACTATCGCTTGCTTATCATCTCGCCGATAAGTCCATATTTTATTAATAACGATACACTTATTATTCTGTAGCGTAAACTAAATTCGCAAGAATTTTACATAACATATATATATTTTTTAATATTTCCGACAATATTTCCAACTATCTTTAAAAATTCGCAAGTTATTTTCCACATATCAAGAACATTGACATGTTTTTTCCTCTTATAAAGAACTTGGATTCTCGATCAGCAGAAACGGCGAAATTGATTTCAAGATCTCCTTTCGTGTTTCTGATTCCTCCCCATGTACGCGATTATGGTCTCAAGAAGAATAAAATTGCTTTCAAATTTTTGCTTAGTCACTTTTGCCGGGATATGACACGATACACGATATTTGATTGTGTGTTGCGATGAAAATTCAATACCGTATCTTTATAACGTACAATTTCTTTATCATTCTTACGGAAATAAACTCAGTAGAAGTTATTTCTATGATATTTGATGGCTATATATTACGGAAATTTTTTATATCGTTATCACATTTTCGATTCTCTATAATTTTTCTTTGTATCATTTATATTTATACAATTAAATTTCAATTTTGTTCTCTAACCGGGTCTTGGCAGGATAAACTCAAAGTTATTTGTGCGATATTTAATAACAAAATACCGAAGAAATTCATATCAATTCATATATCGTATCGTTTATTTTTATACAACTTGGACTCTTTTCAGTTTTTTCTTATCATTTCCCAGCTTAAGCTTAACAAAAAAAACACATTGTAGTTTGATTGCAAGGTATAACGAGAATGTATCCATATAACGTATTGCCTTGCATCGTGTAGAGAGAGAGATCTACGCATGTTCGTAGTATAAAGAAAACCAGTGCGTACATTATCTGCTTCGTTTTCATAACGTTTGTTTTTTGGGAGTTATTACTGAAACGTCATTTCAGTTTATCTGAAGTTCGAACAAGATAAGAGCAATAAGTAAAATCTATTATTTTGTAGATTGCACCGAAGTCGATTCTCTTATTCACGCCAGCTAGGAGTAATATATCGCATTGTTCTTTTCCACCAATTAAGCAAACATTCTTCAACCTATTAAGTACGTATTAGTAGACAATCAATTATATATATAAACGATACAACAAACTGTTTCCTTGACTTTTCATGAGAATATGTTCAGATTATTTAAAACTTAAATATCATGTCGTTTGGGACGTTCAGTTGTAGTCAATATGTTTCAGTAATTAGGATATAATTTTCACCCACATCAAGAGTGCGTTTACTTCCTTCCAATCAATCTACTGATATATATAATAGTGATAACACTGTCACAGTGCTCCTTATTTGCATAGCCGAAGAAACTATTAAGTGTTTGTAAGAATTTTGATCAGCGACTTTTATAGGTAAAAATGATTTTAAAAAATCGCAAATATCAGAGTAAATAATGGTTGAATTCGATAGATTTAACCTTCCTCTACATAAAATAACAGTGTTCCACTTAATATTATTGATTTATTCAGCGCGAGCCTACGCTAATCATGGAACACTCAAAATTCTTCTTCCCTCAAATTCATTACTTTTGTTGTTTATTTGAAAAAATCAGCTGTCGAAGCCCACTAAACACATTCAGAGGCTAATGGTGATGCTGCTCCATCACATCAGCATTGTTGGCTTTGGGTTCAACGGTTTAAAAGTGACGACAAGTATTTTTTGACTACTTTTTGCAAGAGTTGTCCAGGAGACACTGTTGCAGCTGGGAAAGGACGTTCTACTACATATAGCGTACTCATCAGATATAGCACGTCCTGATTATCACTTGTTCAAATCGATGCAGTATGATTCGGCTGACACGCTCGTCCGCAAAGTTGAAGAAGAGCGAAAATAAATCGGTGAGTGGATTGGTGCCAAACCAATATAAATTCTTTCGACATGACAATGCCATGTTGCCAAAAATATTGTAAATTGTTGTAAGAAAAGATATAAACTCTTTTGGTTAATATACATATTGTGTTAATTTTCCACAATAAATTCTTTTTACAAATAAAAAATCCGCCTGAGTGGCCGAGTAGGCAAGAGTCTCGACTTTCAACTCAATGGCCGTGGGTTCAAATTTTAAGTGCAGTAGAGTTTTCAATAAAGCCGAGAGACTTAGATGCTAGGGATTTAAGAATTTAGTCTTAGAATTTATTCTCTGGCTAAAATTATAATAATAATAATAATAATAATAATATAAATAAAAAATTGATTAGGATTTTTGCAAACACCTAATATTAAAAATCTCAACATATTGCAATAAATTTCTGTAGAAATTCATTGCCTACTTTTAGGCTGACAATAAATGTCATATTAGAGCATAAAATTTGTCTTGGAAAAAATAAAAATACATAGCAAACACGACGATGGAAAAGTAGAAAATCATTTAAAGGAAAAATAACTTCTTTTTTTTTTTGACAGATTTTTCACCCTTTCAAGGAAATTTCATATCATTATACGTGCTATTAGAATATAAAAACTACATGTCACTTACATCTATCGGCTCAATCAGATCAATGTCATGTCTCCTTAAAAAAAAAAAAACAAGAATATCTTTTTACTGTCGCAAACACTGAAACGATTGTATGCTATGTGAAAACAAGAATAAAAAAAACGTAATTTTATATAAGTCTTGTGGGGGTGTGAATATGTTAAGATATATCGCCACATGTGCCTTTTTCTCTGTCCCTGTCTCTCTGTAGGCTTCCAGTTTGTTACAAAATTCTAATTTGAATAAAACTTTTTGCCGCGTAGGATGATTGCAATGTATGCTACGTGGGAGGAATGACGTATATCTATGTTTTGGAATTTAACGTCATCTATGGCGTCATCATAAGCAAATGAAAGCCTACAACAAGTGGTGGTTTTCAAGGCAAACAATTCAAACCGTGTGTGGGTGTAAGCAGAAGTGAACAAGTGTGGTGTGCTTATGTTAACCATAATGTTGTTTCTTTCTTTTTCAACGTATGAAAGATGTTGCACTCAAACGGTTTTTGAATAAAAATGAATTTATAAGAAAATCGTATTTAATAGTAAAACAAATCGAATTGCTTACCGTAAAGAATTAAATTATATAAAAAGCTATGAAAAATATTTTTTATTCTTATAATTCGTACCGCTTGCGACGCAAGTGTATATTATGTTTATACCGATGTATCCAATGATTTGAGGGAGATTCAAACTTTTCTTATATCGATCGATTTAGAATCGCTTTCTCCATCGATTTAACTTTTCCATCCGTTTGTCCGTCTTTTTGTCTTGTGCTCAACCTAAAGTACGCAAATTTTTGAAATATTTTGATAAATTTGTCTGTCCGACCTTCTTATGTATTCTTATGTTCAGCCGATCGGTCATAATTTTTGAGATAGTTTGATGAAGTTTATTACAGCGACATGGTTTCGACCCAGGATGAACCTTTGTCTGTCCGGCTGTCCTTCTGTCTGTGTCGTCACTAGGCCGTAATTTTTAAGATATTTTGATAAAGTTTGGTAAAACGAAGTGATATGACCCGAGAATGAACATTATTAAAAATAGATCTGATCGGACCACTTTTTCTGCAACTTCCGACACAACGCCTTACTATGAAAAATCGTTAAATGAATAACTATAGAGTGTTGTAAGATGTTTAATAGCAGGCAGTATCCCACTGTAGTGTTTTTACTTGCTTTGTCTAGATAAGTACAATATTTCGGTTTAAATGCTAACTATGGCAGGAGTATGGAAAACCTTTCATTGACGTGCATAAGAAGAAAACCTAAATTTTGGCTAATGAGAAAACATCAAGGACAAATCTACGTTTCTCTGCCGCTGAGAGACCTAATAACACCAATCTATTTTTAGGAGGAGGCGAAGCGATAAGCGAATCCCAACCCAAATTCCTAAGGGCAAGGAGCAGGAATTGCTTTTGTGTGGCTTCTATTAGATCTGTAGGGAGGGGTTGACATAACACTTGCGTATTTAGGTATTGCTCTCACCAAACTTATCTGTAGTCTCCAGGTAGTCGAACTTTCTGGACAACTGTTTAATCAAACCTATTGATGATCTGACTTTATTTATAAAGAGCTCAATATACAAATTCAAATGTAATATTTGGTCGAAGATGAAAACGTAAAAGTCATTGGAAAAAAACTCATAAAATCCAAAATCTGAGTCTAAATTAAATTGAAGGATCGATAAATAAGAAAATCTGTTTCTATATATTTCGAATACCACTCCTATTGGACCTGTCAATGCGAGAGTAAGAAATATGAGTTTTTCACGTCGTGGACTCGCATATCGGTATCAATACAGATACTACTACTAGTGATTTATATTAGCCTTTAAATAGGGATCGATTCGGGCTATCTGCTGCATATGCTTCCGACATGTAGTGTGAAAGAAAAATCTTGACCTTAATTTTTTCTTTCTTTTTTTTCTATTACAAATTTCCCGCGGTAAATTAACCCCTTAAGTCCATCCATAATCACTAAAATTTTAACAATGTCTCTCATTTCCAAAATTAAATTTGATTTTGATTTTTTTAATTTTTGTATGCAAAAAAAATCCGGCACCATGTACAAAAATCAGCCAAATCTCAGACAATCATTCAACGAATTAGGACATAGGAGTTGGACTTAAACTACAAAAAAAAAGTTTTCAAAAAATTATACGTTCGATGCATGAATCTTTCTAGATCTCGCGGTCAAACCAAATATAAATCCTGTTTTGTTTGTTTTATACTCATTACCGTCACCGGCCAGGTCCAGGTATACTAATAGATCATTATCAAATTCTGCATCGACCCAGACAGTTGGACTAGAAATTCTTACTTGGCCAAATTGGTCAAGCAACACGGCTACCTGCTACCATCTCTGTAATAAAATAAGCAAAATCTTTGATTTGCTTATATATACAACAATAAAAAATTTGCATTTGTAGTCTATATATAGTCCAGCAAAATCTCTACAAAAATAGAAGAAATTTGCTGAGCTCACTCAATATTGTAAAATATTGAAAATTGTTTTTTTCACCCAGAAAAAACTTCAGAGACCATATTATTGCTTAGTATCATAACTGAACCGAAATTTTTGTCAGTCCATTTGTCCCTCTATGGTAAAGGTGTCAGCGATCGGAAACGTAGAGAAATCTCTTTCATTTTACGCAAAAGCACTGCAAGTCATTGGATGGATATTCATGGACCTTAAAAATGGACCAAATCGGTAAAAGGGTGCGCCAGGTTCAGTGCAATCCAAAGACCATTTACCTGTTGGATACATCTCGGTTTTCGAAGCTATTTACCCATAAACTATACGAGACACAACACAGACATACATTTCCAATTTTATTCTACAAAATATAGTTATATCATTTCTTTTTTTTTCTTTTTGTAGTCTATTTTAGGTCGCGGCGAAATATAATTTGCTTATTTGTTTTAATTATCTGTGAATTGTCACCTTTCACCCACCTTTCAGCTATATTTGGCTTAATAAAGTGAACGCTATCAAAACTACCCCATTCTAAAATCATCTATGGGAAAAAATGCTACTAAATTTTTTGCTTGATCTAATATTTATATACATAATTGATATAATTGATATACATATATGTATATATATAAGTCTGTCTTAATTTATATCTATATACTACTTATATGCACATGTATGTACATGCAAGGTGCATGTGTGCATGTTTTTATATATGTGCATATGTACAAATATATATAATAAAAGAAGTGCTGTCTATATAATAATAGCACGAAAACACCCAACCGGCATATTATGCAAACATATAAACGCACTTAGATAACGTAAATAAATGCAAACACATAACAAAATGCAACCACAAATCTAATGGATTTGCCCTATATTCGCTGCCAGAACACAAGTGGAATGTGATTTATAATACAGCGCATACATACACATAAATTCATATATATACATGCACATAACTCATCATCACACGATATCTGAGAAGTGTGTAACAAGAATAGAAACATCAGAAAAAAAGCAAAATTATATTTATATATATATATATATATATATGCATTATAATGTTATTTATAATAACTTAAATATAGGCCACTCATATATACTTAGTTGAATCGTTAAATGGTGCACTACAATTACGCGCAATTAGAGAATAGCATACCCTATGGTCAGTAATACAATAACGAATGCGTTGAAAAAACATAATAACAGTAAGAAGAAGAATTACAATTAAAATAAAACATGCAAAGAATCAATTTTCGCCTATGAGTGCGAACTATGATGACTAAAAAGTTCTCTTTCCAAGAATATTTATACATTCTAGAGATCCCTCAAGGCGTCTAACTGAGACTAACAAGTTCAAAAGATTTGCTTTCATAGACTAGAACTATAGTAGACCTTCCTACAAAACGGTAGACAAGTATGTATAGTGCGTGTTATTTAGATTATATAAATACCGTTATTATGGCTATTAAACAATAAATGTTCACATAATCATTGGCGTGTTTCTTACCTATTTTTTTTTTTAGGGACTTAATCGTTGCATTAGTTATCGGAGCTAAAGCGTAATAAAATCGTATCGTCTGTCTCATTGTTTTATTGTGTTATATAAGCCTTTTTTTGGCCAATTTACACGAACACGGTCACAATTTTTTAGCCATGTCCTATAAACCCATCTTAAATGAGTTTGTCTTATACGACTGCCACTGCAATACTTACGACGGTTTACTTCATTTCTCTCTCAGCATTGAACTTTACTTTATTGATAGTATGTAGAAATAGATAGATAGATAGTTGGAACTCAAATTGGGTATTACGTGGAACTCTACAGTTATTGCGATTGTGTTCAATAAGTAAGACCAATTTGATTTAATCCATTTTCTATTTCATCGCCTTCAATGTAACTCCCCTTAGATTCGATACGCTTATACCAACAGTTTTTTCAATTCTCGAAACAGTTCGTTGTAATCGATTTCCGGAATGATATTCAAAGCTTTTTTGCGACTCAGCTGAACCAAAACGTTATCTCCGGAATAGTCTTTTGAGTTAAAGGAAGTAGCCAGAAATCATAAACGCCTCACATCAGATGATTACGATGGTTGTGGAACGATATAAATTTTTAACTGAATGGTCTCGAAGAACCAATGCAGAAATTGACTGTTTTTGGTATTAATCAAGATTTGACGCCTTTCAGGCCCAAAATATCTTTTTTCATACCCATTACCGAAGGATGATGGCTGCATTCATTGCATCGAACCGTTTGCAACGTCTGGGAAAAAGCATCAGAGACCACACCAGTTATCTATACATTCTTGACCAGGATCAAATCCTGATTGACTTAAGCACGTCTGTCCGTCCGTGTAATGTCTGTTGTAAACATTCTTCTCTGTCATAGATCGAATATAATTTTCTTACTTGTTTATATACATAACACATCACTCATCATTATATATAACACAACACCCAATAAGTCTCCGGTCTGACATACCTATGTCAACATTGTCAACAGTCCCATATGATAATATGGATACCTATTACTATTAGCTATGTACCTTAGAATTTGTATATATTCCTTATTAACATGCATAGCGAAACGATTTAGGATTATCAATGGATATGCTTGACTACATATCGCCTGTCCACGATTTCAAATCGCAATTTGATTTTTCAATTTTTTTCTTTACGTTCAGAAATTAGTTTCGTCGGGAGATGAATGGACCTATTTTTGCTTAAAAACGTCCTAATTTCCACTTTATCTTTGCCACTTCCCTCACTTCTATCCGGCCGTCTTCCTATTACACAAACAAGTGA
The DNA here is from genome assembly GCF_014805625.2 of Glossina fuscipes. Classification (NCBI taxonomy): domain Eukaryota; kingdom Metazoa; phylum Arthropoda; class Insecta; order Diptera; family Glossinidae; genus Glossina; species Glossina fuscipes. The sequence continues at coordinate 495,174 of NW_023998438.1, forward strand.
TAAGGGCTAATATAAGTAGAGCTAATGTCAGACCGATCTTTAGCTTAAACCGGACACAATTTGCTCGCACATAGCTGTGCAGCTATTAAATGCCAAATGTGTTTAAGTGTATGTGTTCGTTTATTATGGCATAAAATGAGCGATTTAAGAAGAAGAAAAATTGGTGAGGAACACTAAGTTTTTAATAATAATTTGATCTCCCGCCTGTTGAAAAAGGCCCAATCCTGGTTTAGACAACTGTGTGCAAAGTGCTGCCAAACCATTAAAAAAAATTTTTGAAATACAAGCGATAGGCTATCGAAGGATTCAGTAAATGGTCAGTCAATCAAACATTACGTAATAGCTTTTGATTGACCCAAGCAAAATATGAATTGTTTCTGTTTTGATATCCCACAACACTTCGTACGCCAAGCTTATTAAGTTTATGCAGATGTATGTAACACTCTTGGAAAGTCTGAAAATAAATCGAGCTTTTATTATACCGATCGATTCAGAATCACTTTCTGATTTGATATAAATGTGTCTGTCCGTCTGTCAATTTTATTTTCTTGTGTTCAACCTAAAAGCTGTAATTTCTCAGATATCGTAAATGTGTGACGTGTTTTGTCCCAAAGTTGAACGCTGTTGAAAATGATTCGGATCATCCCACTTGCAGTACACAGGTCTATTAAGGTCATGCCTATGTATGCGACACCCGGAAAGACTTGACATAGACCTACCTCCTATTATACTAATCGATTTACAATCACTTTCTAATTTGATCTATGCGTGTCTGTCCGACCGTCCTTTTTAATTTCAGCTTAAAGGTCATAATTTTTGACATATTTTGATGAAATTTGATGCACTGCCCTACTTTCTGCCACAGATGAACTGTATTGAAGTTGGTTCGAATCAGACCACTTCTCATGTTTTGAATAGCCGTTATATGAATGAATAAATGTAAAATGGCATTTTTGCTTGTTTTTAATATGGATTTAATAATTTGTCTACTGGAAAGCAAGTTGAGAATATTGTGAAATTTTCAAAATTAACAGTACGTATGAAAAGAAACATATCATTACTTAACGTTCGATTTTTAAAAAAAATATTTTCCCCTTTCACTGACATAAGAAGATGATGATTGTACAAAGGCTTAGTTAAATCTAAATTCAAATTTGCGCAACAAAAATAATATAATTCTTTTGTTGTTGTTGTTGTTGTTGTTGTTGTTGTTAAGATCTTAATATTTATTTCTATATGTCTTACAAAAGCAATGGCAAAGTACATTATTGTATGGCATTCTCTCTGGTGATGGGTATACAAAAATGTACATAATTTAAAATACACTACTACGTGACATTGATGCAATTGAATATAAAAATGTTTTAAAACAATTATAATAGAAATGCTCGTATTGTCTTGCCTTTGCTTGCTTTATATTTATTTATTTATTTCTTTTTTTTTTTTTCATTCTGTTTTCTTTTGATTATTTCTTTTTCAATTAAATGCAATCAAAATCTATATAAAACAGATTTATGGGTGTGTACGTCTCTCTGTCTCAACACTGTATGTATGCAGATGCGTTTGCATGTTTATCATTTTAAATATAATAAAATAAAAAATAACAAACAAAAAAAAAAAAGTTGAAACTGTACCAGATGTGAAGAGTTTGCCAAAATGCATATTGGCGTGCAACATAACTGTTGTTTTTATTAAGTTGTTATGCACACTTTTAAACAAACACGCATATACTCTATACTATATATATACCTATAAGATGTATATATAAAATATATACATATATGTATATATATGTATATATATGTATATATATATACATATGCACTTACTTGCATACTATATATACGAGCATATATAGTGCCTTGTACTACATACTTTAACTGTAAATACGCTTGACCTGGTTTACTTTTCAAAGCTATTTACTATATAACAGTAAATTCATCGTGCATATATATATATAAATATATATATATATATACATATGTGTGTGTGTATATAATATATTTTGCACATAAGCTTATATGCATCAACGGGTATATGCAGCATGTGTACATAGAATATGTATATGTGTATGGATAGATGACCCAGTTTGTGTGAGCATAAACTGCATTTTGGGGTTGTTATGCGAAACAAACACAGTCTCATAGACATATACTACATAAATACTTATGGTATGTATGACATACACAAATAACCTCAAATATAACATCTATAAAACACGTATATATGTGTACGTATTTGTGGGTATATCAAATGGAATTGCAAAATGAATGGAAGCGTTCGCTTTGATGTTCTGAGCAAGGTCAGTCCAAGTGCTTTTTTTTTTGGTTTGTTTGTTTTTATTTTATTTTATTCATGTATAATTTATGCTATTTAATGAAGCAAAAAAAAAAAAAAACACGCACACACACACACACACACGCAAACACTCGCATACACACATACAAGACATTGTCTTCTCTGAATAGATACAAATCGTAATTTGTGTTTGTTTAAGTAAAATATGAAATTTTTAAAGAGAGAGAAAGAGAACGAGAAAAAGAAAGAGAGAGGGAGAGAAAAAAACTTACTGTTGATATAAAAAATGAATAAAAGCAAAATAAAGGCAAAAAGCAAATAATGGAGTAATGAATTAATTCTATTACAAAATGTTTTCTTCTTTTGTTATTATTATTATCATTATCATAATTTATTTAAACCAAAGAATTAAAATTCTAAACCTAAAAGTAGAATGCACACTAAGTAATACGTAAATTTATTTGAATATATATAAAAACGAACTCTTAATGTAACACAAATTATAACATAACTTACGGGTTTTTATAAAAATGAAATATCATTGCGTAAGTTAAACTGAAAGGGAAATATTATCGAAAGTTGTAAAGTTTTAATTAAACCTTTTATTCATAAAATTTTACTTTTAAATTTATTTACATAAAATAAAAAAGAATTTCGTAAAAATTTTCTTACATCAACTGCCGATGGATAAGAGTAAACATAAAATTTTTGTCACAACTTTTTTAATAGACGAAAATTTTTATATACTCACATATACAAATATACACTTATATCGTTGTTAAATATAAAACTTCAAATATTAAGTCAGTTCGACTTTCGAGACCTTACATGATCTGAGTTTAAACCGACCTAAGCCAGTTTATCTTTAATTAATTTTTATATTTTAGCGTGAAGGGAATATATATATACACATTCATATGTATATACAAATCATATGCATATATGCCTATATGTATATGTGTTTGTGTGTGGATATATACATATATATACATATATCCTCCCCGCATCCAAGCACACACACACACGCCCACACACACAAACAAATAAATATATATTTGTATATATATTTATCTATATATACCTATTACATATATATACACATATGTGCATACGTATAGATATATATACATACATAAATACATGCGTACATATATATATATATATATATATAGATAGTCATTAATATTAGTTTCCAAAATATTTAAAAAGTAATACCACTATTATCGGCGGTGGTATCTTCTTTTCATAAGTGAAATTTAAAAAAAAATACAAAGGTTTATTAGAACTATCACTTGTAAAGTTACAAAAGTCTTTCGAATACTTTTATTCATATGAAATGACTTTTTAATACCGATCTTCATCGGAAGCACCCGAATGGTCGGTCCCAAAATCGACTCCACGACCGCAATTGAAGATGACATTTTCATTTCTTTCCATATGGATAGATCGCATTTTTGAACCTTGCTCGTATATGGGCCTGATGTGCGCCTACATTTCACTTTCTCCCGCAGTAAGCAATAATGACGTAAAATGTATATAATCACTTAATGGGTTAATTTTCAATTTAAATAGATATTGAAACGTTTGTGATTGCTTCGAGATTTAGCTTTTCATAGATATCACCAAAGGATAAAGTGTACATTGATTTTGTGAAACCGTTTGCAACGTTTAGAATGAAGCATCGGACCCCAAAAAGTATATATATACTTGACCAGCTTCAAATACTAAATCGATTTGAGCGTGCCCGTCTTTGCGTCTGTCTGTCTGCCCGCCTGTGTATCTGTCCGCCTGTGTAAAGCCTGTTGAAAACGTTCCCCTAGACACCAAGTTATTACATCAGTCTTCGCAAACGTTCATCATTATTACTTTGCTTACATATCCTGTTGAACCCGAGTCCCGAGTAAATCTTTCTTTCCTTTGTCTGATTTATAATATTTGTCTGGACAGAGAGAAAGAGAGAGAGAGAGAGAGAGAGAGAGATAGAAGCCGCGAATTTGGAATACTGAAACATTATATGTTCAACAGGTGTGTTTGTGTACTACTGTAGCATCTACGGCTCCTATATACTGAGATTACCCTCCACATACACGCTTCTTTTAATGGAATCTTAGTGGATTATCTTGTTGGCTAACACTTGCTCTTTTCACCACCCACTGCCTTTCCGATTCTCATTATTCGTAGTGCGGCTTTGTCTCAAAGTTGATCACGAAACTCCAGCCTTCGGGATGATAAGTCTTTCCCTTATATAAACCATGGCCTCCTCAACCAGGGCGCAATTCTTGGCAGCGGAATATTAATGCTCTCTCGCATCCCACGATTTCGGGCATATTAATAAGCTGTAGCGTTCGAACCTGAATAGATATCTTCGGAAGCAACCAAAGATTGTAACTTACCTCCCTATGAAGGCTTCCTGTCCACAATAACTCATTTGGAATCAGCTAGAACATCCGTACACTTTTCAACGCACTTATTTCTATGTCTGTGAGCACATGAGAAATACTTTGTATGAACGTGTGGGATATATATATATACGTATATATACATGCAGAGATACATGTAAAAGTCAACATAAATGTATTGATAGGATGCTTTAAGCTATCCATATCTCTGCACACCTGCTCTTGGAATGCAAACAGTCAAATTATTATGATAGGAAACTAAAATTTGCCACAGTTGGCCTTGATTCAATTCAAAACCAATCAAACTTGAAAATATGAAAGTTTTTCATTCAAAATTCCTAAAATACTGGGGCAAATAAATATCTGAACAATAAATAGAAATTTTAACGAACGCTAATCAATAATTTGTAACCTGTAGCAGTTATTGATTTGATATATGCTTCAAATGTATATCCATTCCAATGCACCAGCAAAGCTTTACTCTTGCCCAGCAATTAAAAAGGCAAAAAGAAAAACATAAACATATTGTTTCAAGCTGCACACAACCGTGATTGACTGACTCTCTTCTGTATCACTCTTAAATATATATATATGGATATCATTTTTTAACCTAAATCTTTCAATTTATTACAACAGAAAGCATACATAGAAATTATATAATTGACAATTTCATTTATAAAGAGTACATAAAAACTTGCACATATATATATATACATAAATGTATAAATGTATTTGTGTTTGCATAGATGGCCTTGTGTATCGGTAGATAAAATGTACATATATATATATATATATATATAAACACACAATAGCGTATATAAGTTTGTATTATGGGGAATTTTTCAAAGTTAACGTAAAACGGACAGAAGAATGGCAGTAAGTTTCACAAGAATTAGGTCAACGTGAATACAATGCAGCATAGTGTAGACATAAGCAAACAACAATAATAACAACAACAATCACAGTAAAAGCAAATTTCAACGGACTTCAGTCTTAAGAAACAGATAAAATTTTTTCAATTACGCTAAGAACTGATAGGAAACCTTTTGCTGCTAAAAAAGAAATTGTATTTGAAAATTTCTAAACGACCCAATTTCTTCTTTCATAAGTCTTAAAATATGCAAAAAAAACAAAAAAAAAAAAATAGAAAAAACTTTACTTCTGTTCCTTTTTACACCCTCCAGAACTTATTGTGCACAATAGTATTAAGTTTGCGCGGATGTATGCAACACAAGGAAGGGCTTGAAATGAACTCACACACATCTTCAGTATTACTTTATGAATCCCTACAAGTTTGTCCGTCCTTTCATCCGGTGTACCAGTTGCAATTTATGGAGATATTTTGATGCGAATTGGTACAACGACGTAATTTGGGCCAACGACAAACACTTGTCTGTCCATCTGTCCGTCTACTATTCTTACTCGTTTTAATGAAATTTGGTATAGCGAGGTGTTTTCGACCCAGAATGAACCCTTGTCTGGTCGTCTGTCCGCCATATACTTTTACGTTCAACCTGCTGGTCGTAATTTTTGAGATATTTTGATGAAATTTGGTACAGCGACGTGTTTTCGACCCAGGATGAACTCTTATCTGTCCGTTTTGCACGCTTGCGTCCATCTCACCAGGTCACCAGGTTTTTGAGATATTCCGATAAATTTTGATACAACGAAGTGATCTGAGCCAAGGATGAACGCTATTGAAAATGTTTCAGATTGGAACACTTTTTCGACTATTTTCCATGTAACGCCTGAATTTGGAAAAGTCGTTATATGAATAATTGTAACGTAGCGTAAAGCATTAAACGGTAGGCCGTGGGCCCACTACAATGTTTCTACTTGTTCAAAAATATTTTAATTAAAATATTATTTTGCTGTCAACTGAATTTCCTTCAAAGCTTTATTTAATTTTAAAAGCAAAACTTTATTTTTTTTTGTGTGTTGTATATCAAAGACTGAGGGTCCCACCTCACTTTAATTTCTTTAGTCAAGTTTATTATGTATGCACACTTGTTTGCCTCAATGTTATCGTTACTTTTGGAACAATTCCAAATTTTTCGAGGAACACTTCCTTACCTCGCACTTACTTCATTCATGCACAGCAGACATTTCTTTACTTAAATGCAATGTTTTTCTTCTTTTTTTTTTTTTGGTTTCTTTTTTTTTTTTTTTGCTTTCCTTCATTTACATCTGCTTCCTTATTGAAATAGAAAGTCGAAAGGTAGCCTAAAACGTTCCTATGAAAATTGCACAAGAAAATAAGACCATCAGCTGTTCATATAGGTTAGCATTGTCATTAAGAGAAACCGGTTCGCTTATTTTTTTTTTTGTTTTTTTTTTTTTTTTTGGTTTTGCTTTTAAAATCTAACCTATATTTTTTACTTTCTAATGTCGGTAAGATAAGAAATTGCATATTAAAATGGTTTATAGTTTGAACTAATTCAAAAAATAAAGCAGAAAATCAAAAAAAACTTGCATATTTCATGGCGTTTTTATGTTTTCATTTGCTTTTGAGCAAAGTTTCATAAATTGGTAGTTTCAGAAAGAAAAGAGAGAGAAAAAAACAAATAATAAGAAAAATATAAAGTAAAAATAATAAAAATAATAACAGCTTTTCATTTATGGATGAGCAGTAATAATCCCGCCACTTTGTGTGTATGAAACTTCCGCTTTGTTAGAGTTGAAATGTGTTTGCCAAAGTTGACCTAAATTTATGCTTTCATAATATTAAACATTAGCACCTAAGTGTAGACAACAAAGGGCTACGTTTTTACTTTTTTAATTTTTTTCTAGTAGTAGTTCGTTTGTCAGATAAAGTTCATAAAAAACCTGCAGCTATAAATAGTTAAAAAAAAAAATAAAAAAAAAAAAACTAAAAACCATTAGACTTTCAGTTACCGACACTTGTAAGTTTTTTTCCTTTTTTTTTTACTACGTAACATGTAGATCAGAAACATGTAAGTTAGCATTTACTTAATAGTCGTAAAGAGAAAACTAAATATATAGCAATCATGCTTTGACTTACCACGATTTTTGCTAATACCGCTTACTTAAAGCCATTGTTATATCATTTCAGGCAGAGCTCCATTCGTACACCAAATACATTAAACAATTTCCCCGAGCATAGACCGCTGCATGGGCTTAAAGCCCATGTTGTGTTAGTATAAATAGGGCTCAATTCTCAGTTTCTTATACACCAAAGATATTACAACGTTTCTGCTTACTTAAAGCCTATGTCTCATTAGCCGTAGTACAGCTCGATTCTTGTTTCTTTATACACCAAATTTGTTATAATGTCTCCGTTTACTTAGAGCTCGCGTCATGTTAAGCATAGCAGAGCTAATTTTCTTATAGGCCGTGAAACACCATCTATTTAACGCATAAATGTTACTGAAAGTAGAGCTCAACTTTAATTTCCTTATGTAACAAGGATATTATAACATCTCTCCACACTTAAACCGCAGCTTAGTTAAATTCTACTTTATGGTAAGCACAGTAGAGTTCCATTCTCATTTTCTCGTACACCAAATATATTATAACATCTTTGCACGCGCAGATCACTGCTTACTCAAAGCCAATGTCACGTTCATCACGGTAGAGCTCGATCCTCATTTTCTTATACACCAAGACATTACTACGTTTCACGTTACCCGTAGTACAGCTATTTTATCTTATTTTCTTATACACCAAATATATTACAACCTTTCTGCTTACTAAGGATCGATAGCCATGGTAGAACTCGATCCTCTATTTCTTACCCTCTATGTCTCTGCCTATTTAAAGCCCATGTCGTGTTAGATATAGCATAGCTGTATTCTCATTTCCTTTTGCACCAAAGACTTTGCAACATCGCTTTATGTTTTGATCACCTTCTCAGCGAACTCCAAACACCAAACTAATTGAATTTAAATATCGAGTTTACTGTTTTTAAACGATTTTTATTCATTTTTATGCGGTAGAATAAAATGCTTAGTTTAAGTAGATTCTGACGATTTTGTGAAACTGCAGGCTCGTTCAGTTTTTTTTACACGATTTTTATTCACTTTTACGCGGTAGAATAAAATGCTTAGTTTTAGTAAACTCTGGCCATTTTGTAAAACTGCAGGCTCGTTCAAATTTAAAAAAATTTTGTTTTCCGATTTTCATAACTTTACGTAACTAAATTGCTTCGAAGTCAGTTATTTCTTTAACAAGATTTTCCTTTCGTTCTCTATATCCAAAACTTCTACATACAGTCTTATAGCAATGTGCTTTGCGATACTTCAAAAGTAACGTTCCCTTGAGGGCTGAAAACAGATACATTGTCTTGTCGCAACAATTGGGTTCTAAGCATCGTACATATAACAGTGCGTAGTTTGGCAGCGTTAGACAATTTTACTTCTCTTGTTTGTTTTCCTGTATCTCTTTATACCCTACTCCATATATTAAGTTTTGGGCGGATGTATGGAAAACCAAGAAAGACTTGCGATAAACCTGCCTTTTATTATACTGATTATCTTAGAAAGACCTTCTGAGCTGATCTAAACTTGTCCGTCCATCTGTCTGTCCGTTTTTTTTTTTGCAGCCCCAATTTTTGAGATATTTTCTTAAAATTTAATATGCTACAGTATTTTTTCTTAAGTCCAAAAACAAAAGCTTGTCTGTCCGACTGTCCACGGTGCGTTCTTGCGTTCAAATCATCGATCGCAGAATTTGAGTTAATATGATGAACTTTGATACAGCGATGTAATTTAGCTTAAAGACGCGGTTCGCGTCGCACCACATTTTCGGCGACCTACCATGCGACGTGTTATTTTGAAAAGTCCTTATATGAATAGCTGTAGAATGGTGTAGGGTATTTATTGGTTTCCAATAGGCGCAAACATATCAGATTGGCTCAAAGATAACAAACCTCTCTGATCTAACTTTCTTTTTAGCTTTCCGGTATATTTTTTAAATTAACGTGAAAACCTAATAATATGAAAATATTTGAAATCAAGTTTTCAATAAGGGCAGAGATGAAAAAAACATGATTAAGTTGTTAACGGTGGCCTCGATAATCAAAAGCAAATATTTTTTTTTAAATCTCTAACGCGTTATTTCTAATCTTTAGGGTCTTTAGTTGGCAAATCCTTCCTGTTTCTTATTGCTTGATTTTTTTCAACTATTTAATGGCTTTTTGTTTTTAAATTGTTTCCCATTTCAGCCTTAAACATATTTCCAATAAAAAAAAAAATTACATTTTCAATTAAATAAATTTCCTCTTATTTTATTTGAAGCACTCTTTGGGTTCTGTTTTTTTAATTCCGCATATAAAGCGATTAAGTTAGAATAAAATTATTAAAATTCTTACTTAGCATATCTCAATGCCTAAAAGCTTAAATATTCCTGTACAATGAAAATATATTCTTTTGCACTGATTCCATTATTTCCAATGACCTATTTGCCAATGTAATGCCAGTCAATTTCGAAAAGCAAATCCCATAATACATATCGAAAACTCCTTCATATTTTTTTACTTTTCAGCATAAAATCAAAAAGGAAGGCAGCAACACTAACAACAATACATGCTCTCTCTTAAACACCATTATTATTATTCCTCTTTTAAAAGCGAAATATCTCTTAGTTACTTATAGCAATTACTTACTTATACACGTATACTCTCTTATATTTTTTTTAACTGAAAATCAAATAGCAAATAATATCAAAAAAAAAAAAGTAAATAAATAAAAGACACTCAATGAGCATTTCAATTATAAATGTATTTCTCACTAAGACACTCTTTTCTCTCTCTCTCTCGTGGTCACTTTGGCTCTCTTTGTTAGATAGTCTTCACTCACATTTCCTTATTGATTTCGACTCATTTTACAGACTCAAACAGCTTTCTCTTATTTCTTCTTTTCCTTTCGCTCTCTCTCTTTTTCTCTTTTGTTTTGCATTCATTTTTTATCTCTTTACAAATCTGGTCTTAATTTTTTGGCAATGAAAAGAAGGTAAATATAAAAATTGACTGTATATTCACTTTATATAGTTGACCTAATTCGCTTTATTCTCAGTTATTCAATACATAGCGATTGGATATATGCATATTTTCGTATATATATTTATATAAGTATATACATTTATTCAATGTATATAGATATGTATCTGCTCGTTCGAGTAACAGTTAACAAGAATTCTATGCACGTCTGTATTTTCTCACGGTGACGAAAATGATGATGATGAAGTTTTTGAATACAAGACAAATTCACATAAATAATATATAATTTAATCGACATTTATATATAAAAAAAAAAAATGATTTCCTTTTCTTTTTATTTAAAGTTGACAAAGGATATTTAAAAGTTTTTGCAAAATTCATAAATTTGCAGAATAATTACATAGAGAAGCCTGTCAAAATACCAAAGCAATGCTAACAGTAGGTGTTTAACATATAAGTAGTGATGATTTACTTTTGTATATTTGTTTGTATGTATGCATGCCGAACAAAGTTAATAGCTAGTATAAAATTTCCTTTTTATTTACTTTGACACACCTTAACTCTGTTGAAAAAGAAATTTCATCTGGTAATTATAAGGTTTCCACTTTACATATATGCACTATACAAATGCCTATGTATATATCCATGCATGCTCTAACCATGTATGTATCATGTTCATGTATTGTAATAATAAATAAAAAAAAAAATATACATACAGTGTGACTCATTTTCTTACGAATCATATTTTCTCTTTTATTTTACCATTTTATGAGTTGTTTTACGTATTGTGAACAATTTTTACTGATTTTCATCGCGTGATATTTACTTATTTCTTATTAAAGACAATTATTCGTATACGAGGCGTATAAGTGTTATTTAATTGCTTTTCTTTAAATAATTGCTCATACACACAATTGGAATTTAATTGCGAAGAAAACTATAGAGGAATGTTAGGCAATAATTATTTGGAACTAAAAATTTTTTTCAAAGAGAGATTTCTAAAAATTTTTTTGAAAAAAAAAAAAAATTGTTTTTCTTTTCCAATTCGATAAGAGAGATTATGTAAATTAATCCGGAACGAAATTGTGACTTCTCCATTCGAAAGTACTGTCTGTAAACTATATATGCAACGATGTAAATTATCAAAGTTAATCAGGGATGCGAAACTTTTTTTAGCAACAGGCCAGTTTTGATTTTCTTATCCTGGCGAGGTCCGGAACAAAGTCCAACAATTATAAAAAATGCAAGATTGCGCTTCAATTTCCTTTGCCTTTTTATTCGCTCATTTTATGGCCTAATGAAAAAAAAAGGACAGCAGAACCGGTCGTGAGAGCAGGTACAATGCCTTTGTAGCATTCCTATGTGCGAGCATATTGAATTGTTCGACATCTTAAACGTAACGGGCCGGGCTCGCTCAACTCACGAGACGGATGTGGTGAGAGAAGCTTACTGCGCTTCCTTTTTATACCTCTCACCGGCAGAGGAGGATGAGTATATGCATTTTGTGGTCCACGGGACGACAGCTACCGTTGACTGCACCCAAGATAGTTTTTGGAGCTTGGAATACTCGTCATTTGCGAGAAACTTTACTTCTCCTGATTAATTAACAGGATAGCGCGGCTAAATCCTTACAAGTGATGAACAGTGAATACGCTGCATTATCCAAAGCCTAAATAGTCATGTTAAAGGGTATACGAACCAATGGCATCGACGATAAGATTGAATATCCTTAATGGTCCAATTTTAGGTCTCAGATGGGCGCGGTGTCTTACAGTTCGTTTCCACCAAATAAAACCATCCCTAAGGAATCTTATGTCCAATAAATTTCGCAACTGCGAAATGGGCGTAATATACCGAAACTCTTAATATTATAAGTTTTTAATATGAAGGAGTTCGGCTCTTTGTAGGAAAATTTGCACAGGAAGGATTTGCAATTCTAGCCTGGAATGCCATAACCTCTCTCCGATTATCAGCAGATAATCCTCCTGCCGATTAACACTAATTCCAATAAATGACCTACTATTCGCGCGAACGATGCTTCTAATCTTATGACGATGGCCAATATATGGACAATATGGGTTCTTTTAGACCTTTAGCCCTAAAAAATGCGACGCTCTTCTAAATAAAATCGAAAGCTGCCTGAGAGATGGGGAAAAGTTGTAGCTAACGATGAAAAATATTTTAATGAAAATACTTTCAAAGTTATGAAAAAAAACACTCAAAACTTATTTGTACACACAATAATTTCTTCAAATCAAATTAATTGAACACAGAAATACAAGCTTCAGACAAGCGCTCGTCTCTAGGCCAAGGCATGTTAGTGTGAAAAATTTCAGCAAAATATCTGTAAAATTGTAAGTTAAACATAAAAAAACAAGTCGGACGTACGGACAGACAAGCTTAAATAAATATAATAGAAAATGCATCTATCCCAAGTCCATCTAGGTGTTGCATACATCCCCACAAACTTAATATATGCGTATACCAGATTGTAGGGTGTAAGAGAAATTTTTTTTTTTTAATTTCTTTTTTATAAACTCTTACTTTTGTTTGTTTAATATAGAATCATCCGTAAAGTTTAAAATAAGCATCACACACACACACACACACGCACGCACAATACAATCACCCGAAAAAGTTTTATTTTCCTTGAAAAAGAAAAAAAGATTTTTTGCAAACCTTGAAAGCATGCAAACAAAAAAAAAAATGCACTTGTGTGCATAAATATTGACACAGATTCAGAGCAAATAATGAAATGCAAAAAGAAAAAAAAAAAGAAAACCAAAACCAAATCAAAATGAAATCTACATTAAAACATCAACGTGATTAAAAGTAGGCCAACAAAACATTCGCAATGACATTTCTTTCATTGTATAGTCAGCAAATAAAACAAAATCAAAAATAGGTAAAAATTCTTGTTTCAAAAAATTCTCTCAGATATTTCCTTAAACAAAACCGAGCCGACGTACACATCATACATACATAAATTGCAAATCAGGTTAGTAGAGCAACCTTCTTATTTCAGTTTACGCTTTCATAGTCACACAAAACAACATTGAACAACAAACACTACTTCAACAAAGTACAAGGATAACAGTGTGCACAGCATGCGACCTTCAAAACATTCAAAGGCAGCATAAATACACTACTGCAGCATATCTAAGTGGCTGATGTATATCCATGCGTGTATACGTGCGTGGGTGTGTCTGTGTATGTACTTGTATGTATCTGATACACACCCTCGCACAACGGCGTTTTGTTGTTTTTCGAAATAATTATTTATTAAAGTCTGTCAAGGATAATTTAAAAAGCTTAAGTCCAGGATGGCAAAGAAATATTAAAATTTTATTTATTTTATGATATATTTAAAGTTTTGTTTAATTGGCTTTTAGCATATAAACGCCGACATATACATAAAAATATATATATGTACACATTCATACGCGTACACATGCACACATACTCCTCTATTTACATTTATATATACATATATGTATGTATGTATTCATGTATATATGTATGTATATATGCGTATATATATATATATATATATATATATATATATATATATGTATTTATGTGTGTATGCATATGCGTATGTAAGTAAGTACGTTTGTATGTATTGTACATATATTTATTACATATAAGCGTATGTATATATGTATTTCTATACATACATCTACAGCGAACGTCATACAACAATGACCCACATAAAGCTAATAGCATATATATATATATAAAACCACCATTAACTACAATCGCCTTCAACATTTTTTCCATTAGGTAGTAATAGCAAAAGCACATAATACTGCATATATGCAGTTACTTCCATTTACTGTCATTTCACACGTACACTATAGACTTGCCCAATACACGTACGATGTACAATGTACATAGCAATCTGCTAAAGTAATTTTATGTTGAGCATACATACGTATATGTATAAAAAAAGAAAAAAAAAAAAACATGTACATTGAGAACATGCTTAACTGTAAGATGACCTCGTTCTGATTTTCATTAGCTTTGCGTTATTTTATGCTCTTTCTCTTCGCAAACATAAGCAAAACAAGCGTTGATTGCATTTACATGATTCGTATTGCAATCGTTCGTTTTCTCTCTCTTCCTCTCTCTCTCTCTCTCTCTCTCTCTCTCTCTCTCTATGTCTATGCCTATCTGAGCGACTCTCGATTATTGTGTAGCTTTGTTTCTCTCTCTCTTTCTCTCTCTGTATTGAATTATTCTCTATTACTATTTTGCTTATACAAAGCCATCCTAGAAGCCTTGACTGTGTATGCTTGCAGCTATTCCCATATATACTTACACAAGTATATATATATACATATATCATATATATATTTATATATACATACATGTACGAAAATTAACATTAAATATTGCTGTCATCGTGTTCATAGTCGGCAAAATCGTTGTTGCTATTCGTTAAGTAAATTTTCTATGATGGCGCTTAAAATATAACAGCATTATATAGCAGTAGCAGCAGCAGCATAACATTTTATTATTATCGCCGCTTACCACTACATTGTTGACTGGCACCGGTAACGCACCGGTTTGGTGGGTTACACACGCAATTTTCCGTTTTCGCCCGTTTATCAAATTTATACGACAATCTATACACATATTTTAAAAACAAAAAAAAATTAAAAAAAAAAAATACTGCCCTTGTTATACTATTTTCTTTCTTTTTTGTAATAAAACGATAAAATTCGTTAAAAAAAAAAAATTTGTGACAAAGAATAAAAGCAAAAAAAATACAAAAAAAAAATAATGTTTTACATTTTATATAATTAATAGTAATAATCTAAAATACAAAAAAAAAAAAAACAGAAAAATTTTGTGCTTAATAATGAAAGACTATAATTATACACATAAATATAAGCGTAAAGTAAGTTGAAAAAAAAAATGTATATATATATATACATATATATATATGTAGAAATATTATGCAAAAAAATTGTTGATTGTATTTTTCTTTCATTTTTAGGCCAATAAGACTAGATTTGTTTGCACCTATCCTGGTTGTAAACTAAGTGAAAACACAAAGGCCAAAATTGAGCGGCACATACGCATGGTTCATCTTAGGTAAGTGAAAAGCATTATCAACAATTTTTTTAAATCGAATAACACGAAAGAATAGAGAATAATATGGTATATAGAAGCAACATTTTTTTTTTTTTTTTTTTGATATTACGAAAAAGAGACATAAGCAGACCTTGAACTCGTTTTACATACACACATAATATTAATAAAGCATAACGTTGCGTGGAAGTAAGTGGATTCACACAGTAACATAATAACAAGCAAAAGTTTATTTAAACTATATAACAGTATACCTAGGCGTATGAGTGTTGCGTTATTATAATCAACTCATAAAACACTCATACATGCCATAGCTCGACTCAGCTTACTTCAAAGCTTTACAACAAAATACAAACACACACACACACACACACACGCACACATACACACCTGCAATATGTTAGAGTAAGTGTATGTGAAGTGAAATAAAAATGAACTTATTTACCTCACATCATAAACTTTCTTGTATATTAGTTATGTGTGTGCGGTTTATAAAAAAGTCCCCGTATGTATGTATACTTGTTAAATGCTTTTACTTTTTAGTTAAACAGAAAGGTAGAAAATTTAAACATTAAAGCAAAACAGGAAGAGCAATAGAAATTAAGTCTTTAGTTTAATAACATTTTTTGACGTGTGTTTAACAAGTAAACAGGTCAGTAATTTTGTAGGTATTTGCAAAAATTTTGATCATTTTTTCATTTGAAACAGGCATTTATTGTGGAAAATTGGTACAACATATAGGTTAATCAAAACAGTTTTAACCATTTTCTTAAACAGTTTAGAATATTTTTGCGAACATAGCGATATCATGTCGAAAGAACTTATATCAGTTTGATGACGATCCACCCACCAACCCATTTTCGTACTTCTTCTACTTTGCGAACCTGCACGCCAGCCAAGCCTTGTTGCACCGATCTGAACAAGTGGTAATCAGGAGACGCTATATCGTATGGGGTATGGCAGAGCTTCCCATTCGAGCTGCAATAATGCACCCTGGACAACTCTTGCAACAAGTGGTCAAATAAGGGCACTTTCAGTCAATCTATGTCGCCACTTTTAAACCGTTGAAACTGAAAATTTGGGATGAAGCAGCATCACCATAACCCTCTGAAAGGGTTTGCTAAGTTTCAATAGCAGATTTCTCCAAATGAACAACGGAAGTAATGAATTTAGAAGAAGAAGAATTTTGAGCGCTTCATGATTAGCGTCGGCGTACGCTGAGTAAATCAGTTATATTAAATGGAAAACTGTTACTTTATGTGGAGAAAGGTCAAAATCATCGAACAGGTGTTTCCGGAACCCGCTGATTAAAATTTTTCTAAACACCTAATATATACATATACATATACATATTATTACTGATGTACCGATAAATTCTATCCCGTGTACATGAAGCGTTGAATTTTCCACAAAACTTCGGATATCGACAACTTAGATGCTTGGTACTTGTACGGTATAAGTTTGCGTTGTTTGTTGTTGTCCCGACGTTCATTATATATCAAAGTGTAAAGAGATGCTTATTATATAGGGCACTGTTCTCATTTAAACTTAAGTGAGCTGGAGAAAAATGCAGCTATGAAAGCTACAAAAGTGGTTAAGGAAACAATTAAAGAATGGTTTATGCGATATTGTGGAAAACATTTTAATCGTTGAAAACGATCAAACTCTCATACGTCCATCCCTAGCAGAGGCAATCCAGGAAGTGATCGGCAATTTGGCCTGCGAACATCTCCACCTTTGGCAACGGATTTCTCAGAGTGGTTTTCTTCTAATAAGCACTGATTCAGATCGTTGAAGTCAGTTTTAACAGATCAGCTAAATATATGATTGGTAACCTAATGCTCCTCAGATCTATACAGAAACTTTTTGGATGTGCATTACCGCCTTGAAGTATGCCAAACTTTTCGCAGCAATATGCTAGCTATAGTAAAAACTTCAGCATTGCCGATATCGGGAGATTCAATCGCAATAATCCGGCCAGTGAATACTGGTGGCAATGTAGCCAACCAAATCATAATGGAACTTATTCCTTGGTTAACTGTAGTAAGCAGGTAGTACGGATCGTAAGCTTGTTTTGGGGTTTTACACAGGTCAACCCGGCTGCTTGCAGAAAACTTTGTAAACGATGCTTCGTCCAATCATCCAGCGTCCAAGCTTTATGATCGTGGGATCAATTCTTTCGCAATAGCACCTTTCGCATGAATATTAGCTTTGTGTAGATCCTGCTGTAGTGTTTTTATTCAAACAGGGGCCTGTTGAGTTCGGCTCTCATTTTTGTCGCTTTTTAACGTTAGTCGACCTTTGTCAGCTAACTTCAAATTTCGTCCGCTTTTTCTCTATTCCGATTCCTCATGTTATGCGTAGGCTATCATCGTTAAACAGTTAAACTACGCAAATCGAACACCAGAAATTTGGTTCGTAGTCTGAGGGATCACACATTTTAGCATTCGCTTGTTTTACCCATCAAAGAGCAAAAGCGTATATTACGCTGAAGTTTAGCCTTCAGGATTTGGCGCGTAACTATACAGTACTGTACAACAAATTATAACAGTACATACGCGTCAAATTATTTACACGGAAACGGTGTTGGCAATGTTACCATATTGCAAAGTGTTCATATTATGTTGGCCATCCCCGATACCTGATAATATAGCTAAGAAGGAAAAAACACATTTTTTTTGTTTCTCAAGTCACCGATTAAAATCGGTTACGATATCTTTGCCAAATTTGAGGCAGTTATCTTAATTTTTGCAAATAAAAGTCCGTTCACTATAAAATCCTCACAGACGAACCGATGGACATGATTAGATCGAATCTCAAATTTTTTTTAACTTTAACGAAAACTGCATACCACTAACTTTGGATGATGGGTACAAAAAAGTAAAAAAAAGTTACAACTTACTTACTTGCTTACTCTTACGAGTAAGATTTTATTTATCTCCAAGCAATTTTTCTGATCGCAAATTGTCAAAGTGCGAGGCAAAGCTTCAAGAAACAATTGTCTTTGGTTTTATGAAGTTTTGAATTCCTTTTCAAAGTCGCATTAGGGTGAACTTTTTGTTTTTCGAACAATTTCCAAAAACGTTACCCATCCTACTATAAAAGCGCGTTCTGAAGTTAAATTTTCAAATTCTTTAAATTTGATTCGAATTTTTCTGTTCATTAGTCCTTTGATTTCCTGTCATGATATTCCGATCACTAGTTTACAAACTGCAGCTATTTGCTTTGGTAGGTGGTGGGTACCTCCTAAAAAAATTTTCGCATTCATAAATAATCCGCCTACATCTGTATGTCATCTTATGAATTTATTGAATATTTTTTTATGGTATTGGAAATACAATTTAGTTCGGTCCATTTTTTTTGGGGGTCAAAAATGCGTTTATTTGAAAATGAGATAAACAAAACATTGTCCATCACTGCTTGCACGGCTATTCCTCACCGAAGTTCATTTCGAAAAATCGCTTGTCTTTTGAAGCTATCCCCAAAGAATTCCTTATTCGGGTGTCGTCATACGAATAGAAGCTCCATTTCAACAAACAAAAAGTTATCTATTGAAATTTTGGGTCCAACAATAACAACTTTGATGGCAAAACATTCCAAGTTAGGGTTATGGCTTTTGGTACATTTCGCCCATTTTTTTTTCCGCAATTCCATCAATTATCGGACCTTCCTTAGGCATAGTCTCATTTGATTGGAATACGCTTTAATACACCACGCTTGGCTTATCCCCTCAAATGGAAATGTCAAGGATATGCAGACTTATTTCTAGTAATGCAAACGTTTTCTGAACGCGTTTCGCTATATTGGGCCTAATTACCTTATATTGAAAACTGACGACATCAATTATATGGTTTCACTTAATTTAGAAAAAACTTCATCTTCGATGTCAGCGATTCATCTACATCCGCATCATGATTATCCTGCATCCACTGTTTACTCGTCTCCAAGATTTAGAAACAATATCCTTCGATAAAAACAGGAAGAATAACATTATCCACAAATTGCAAATAGCGGAGCTACGGCTATTTAAAGGAATATGTTGCATATACTTTAGTTCAATAATTCATACAATTGCTCATAGCTTTCTTATGGTAATGTCAAATAAAGAAGTCATTGCTTTAGAACCCAACATTCCACTCCACTTACTTCCTTTATATATATTCCTAGAACTATAAGAGATATATCAAAAGCATATGTTTGTAGTGCATCTTGCAATCACAATATCACGGAATATTATTGTGAGTTATTTAAAAAAAAAAACGTGTATAAAATCATTATAACGTCGCCCGACCCATCATTAAATATCTTGCAATATCTTCATAATATAAATATCTTTACTTAACGACTTTCGAAAATGCGGCTTTGTACGGGAAATGGTTGAAAAAATGGTCCGATCCGAAACATTGTCAATTGTGTTCTTCTTTGGACCAAAGCAGGTCGCTGTACAAAATTTCATCAAAATAACTCTAAAATTGCGGGAATACACAACGGACAGACGGATAGACAAGCGCGCAACACCCGTTCGCTTACCAAAATTCATCGAAATATCTTAAGATTGTGGATTGTAGGATAAATAAAGGAGAACAAGGCGGACACACGGACAGACAAGCTTAAATCAATTCAGTAAATGATATATGATGTATAGTAAAAATCGAACTTATTTCAAATCTTCTTTAGATATTGTATACATACGGACAAGCTTAATGTTATGTAGGGTACAAGAATTCACTTTAAATTGAAAATAAATTCTTTCTTTCAAATCTTTAAAGCCTTTAAAGCTTTATCTTATAACTAACTAACTAAATGGGACAACCCTAACCCTCTTAACTATTAGGCAACCTTGAGCAAATCTAACATTTAAATGAATAGCGCAAAAACAGCATAATATATACACAGTCATGCACACACGCGCACATACACACACATTAACATGCAAGTGCAAATATTCGTATTGCGTAGGTATGTGCGCACGTAAAAATAAGTGTGTACTTCAATTAAGCTCCTATACCTCTGACATTACCTTGACCAACTAAAAAACCACACACACACACACACACACACACACAGACTGGCAAGCGAATGGGTAGAAAGCAAAAGAAAAAAAAGAAAAGAAAAAAAAAAAAGCAAAACAAAGCAAAAGGGGGGAAAAAAAAAGTATGATTGAATGAAAAGCGCACGCGCAACTTTAACCTCGGCACTCCACTCTTAAGCAAATTCGACTGATACTACAAATAAATAAATGCCCGCACAAATTGTTCCAATTCCTGTTAGTTTGACTTGTATTTTATCTTCGCCCAAAAACGAGGCAAAAAGCATAAAGTAGGACACAATGGCAATGAGCAGGTACATTATGCGACTGCACAACTACCGGCACAGAAAGATAACAACAACGACAACGGCAATGATAATAATGATAATAGTGCAAGACATTGAAAATTTACTTAAAACTGAGAGAAATGAAATCTTTTGCAGAGACACATAAGCATACAATGTATGAGGATTTGAGGCCAAGGTTTATTCAAAAAAAAAAAGAAAACCGAAAAAGAAAGGAAAAAATTGGAAAAGACTTTTTGAATAACATTAAGGAATACAACGGTATTTTTTTTTTTTCTTCTTTTTGGATTAAGTGTTGTTTTTGAGTTTCTTTTCGTTTTTATTGGCGCAAAAACACTACACTAATACAAATACATTTTATAAGATACATATATGTAGATATATGTATTTTTTTTATCTTTTTTTTTTTATCATATCAGGGTATATTATGAATTATTTTATTATTACGTTTTTAACAAATTAAAGTATTATAGAAATTATATATATATATATATATATATATATATATGTGAATATAATTAATTTAACATAATTGGGATGATACTAACACTCAAAGCTTATTAAAAAAAAAAAAAAAAAATGAAAAAAAAATTTCTAAGGTTTTTTTTTTTTTTAATTTCACACCTTTTCTCTCGCTGTCTAGGGATTATTGTACAACATAAAGCTTCATCTTCAACTGCATTAGTTTGCAAATTAATTTAATATCAGCTAAAAAAAATAATCTTTTTTTATTATTAAATATTTCTTCTCTTAATTAAGTGTCTGTATATGAATGATTGCGTTCTTGTTATTATTATCTCTATTTATAAAATTCTAAATTTTTTAAAAATTTCCAAATATTTTGCGCTTTTATGCGAAAATCGTACAAAAAAAATATATAAAGAAGAAAATGAATCTATTCTCACTTCTATACGTGCGTATATGGGATGAGAGTTGTTAAATTTTATATAAAAAGAAAAAAAAAAATTTATAATTCTTCAGCTTAGTATATTGACAGATATTAGCTCTGTGTGTCCTTTAGTCTTCATACATTCATATAAAATTTATACAAAAACAGCTGAAAGCTAAATAAATTTAGAAAAAATATATTTTTTTTAAACATTTCTATAACATCGAAATGTTTTTTCTCGCATGCAAAGAAAGAAAATTAAAATCTTCTTTTTATTTGGGCAAAAATTGTATGCACATGTTCAGTTATACATATATTTGCGCACCTATGTAGCTATATATATATATATATATATTTATATATACTCACACATAAATATGCGAACATGTGGACCCATAAATATATACTCATCCATATATCATCGATATTCTGGCTTTGTAACCGGTCACACCATATAAGAGAAAATAATGTGTTTTCTTGTCATACTATTTGTCAACTTTTATCAAATTTATTACTCCGGAGTAATAATCAGAAAAAAATGTTTTTCTAAGTTTTTTAAATCAATCATGAAATCCACATAAAGGAAAATACTTGCGATTAAGTGACTCACGATTTCTGTCATTTCTGTTATTTTGCTCAGAATACAGCCGAGCTTATATGTATATGTTTATATGCATATATATATTTATAGCGGCGAACATATGTACACGCACCGCTTTATAATGAAGTTTTCTTATAATTAACCAAAAGAAAAAGTCCCATGCTTCAAAATGTACACATGAAAATTTGTTTGTGCAAAGTAACATCGCTTAGTTAATGGGATAAAATATGGCAAAAAAAAAGAACGGTTTCTAGAACTTTAGCTGAAAAATTTATTTTCCTATCTTTTTAATATTGTCTTTCTACCTTCCATAAGGCCATAACGTCCAACCCAACTGGGACTAGGAAGCATTGCATGGAAGCTGATTTCTTTTTAAAATGCGACATACAAAATGCGAAATATTTATTCCCTTTAATACGATTCTTGGTTTTCTTAATTATTTTTAAAAAATTTTATTTTTAGCCCAATATGAATCAAATAAAATCTTAAAGAGAGGAATTTGATGGCATCTTAGGAATCATCGTCAGACGTGAGGTAATAACTTACGTCCTAATCATAGTGTTTGAGCGTTTTGGGGTGCGAAACTTGTCCTAACAAAAAAAAAGAAGTAAATCCTGTA
Source organism: Glossina fuscipes (assembly GCF_014805625.2). NCBI lineage: Eukaryota > Metazoa > Arthropoda > Insecta > Diptera > Glossinidae > Glossina > Glossina fuscipes. Next base: position 518,367 of record NW_023998438.1, read on the forward strand.
CTACAGTCGCATGTAAATTTCCTTTAATTTTTAGAAAATAATAACGCATGATATAATTTTATGTCTAAAAATCGAAATGATAATTTTTTGTTTTGAATCGATGAAATAATTTTTTTTGTCGCTTTTTTTTTGAATACAAAGTTGGAAAAAGACTTACTTTCTTCTATGCAAAATCAGTTCTCATGAGTGCAATTTTCAAAAAAATACATGTCGTAAGAAGAAGAGATTTACCTTCACCTTAATTTACTTTTCTTTTTTTTACCTATGATTAACTACCACTAACACTAACTCCCTAATTAATAATTTTAACCATGTGCAGCAATAGAATTTGTTGCAAGAAATACAATGTGAACACATAGTCAATTGAGGAATGCAAAGAGAGTTTAAGTATATTTTGCAAGCAAAAAGTGCTTGCAATTTTTTTATTTCTAGCCATTCATGCTTATTATTATCAGCTATTAGTTCTGTGACCATTACTTTGTGGCTTTAGAAAGATGAAGTTTTACTTTTTCTTTTATAAAAGGAATTACGTTCAATTAATAATTATGTCCTTGCAGTGACTTACAAACAAAAAAAAAATCAAAAAAATATAAACAGAATTATGAAGGAAAATTTTGTGCAACTGTAACCCTCCAGGACAAAAGCAAAAAAAAAAAAAAAAATGGCTTTAAAGCCTTTGAGGTTTCATATTGATGCAAAAAAAAAGAAAAACCGCTTACATAAATTTTCGCTTTGAAAAGGAAATTGATATAAATTTGTACCTTATCCACGAGGAGGAATAGCTTTGCGTCTGTCGCAAGTTACGGCTCTATATTAGGAATGTAGTACTGAGTGATGCCGGTACTGCTTAAAAAGAAGCTGCAGCGCTACAGCGCTAGGGTTAGTAAAACTCCTGTTAAAAAAGTTGCTTAAAGCAATTCCGACCTTGTTAAAGCGGTAAGGTATCCTTTTAAATAATGCAAGAAAGTATCAGAAAGAGAAAAATCTGTTCCCTACAAAAACTTGACATTGCTTATAAAAACCTTCATTATTAAATTGTGATGTACAAATGTTCGCATATATATATACATTACAGATATTTGTAATTGCGCATACATAAATATCTATCTAAAATCCATTTTCATAGAGTACAATTTTCTTTTTAAACTTTATTAAAACTTTTCTTAGCGAAGAAAAAGTTGTAAAGCTAATCTTCGATGAAAGTATGTCTATGTGCTTATATATATATATTTGTATATATATTTCTACATCGGTTTAGATAGAAAAAAAAGAAAAAAAAGTAAATAAATAAAAAGTACAATTTTTCTTCTTAATCACTCGCTACTATTTGTGAAGTTATTATACAAACAATATTTAAAAGAAAAAGAAAAAAATATATAGAAAGAAAAGCAAATATAATAACAGTATTAAATGAAAAATAAATGGAAGCATTCAGGCAAAAGTAAATAATTTTACACATTTTACGTCAAAGACAATACGCGTATAAATAAATTTGAACACTTGATTCTGTCAGTAAAGGCATAAACTTAAGAATATTTAAAACTAATGAAAATTGTTTTATATTTCTCTTTTAACTTAAACTTAAATTCTTTTAACTAAATATAAATGAACCTGAAATTGCGCTGACATTCATTTGAATATGAAAGGCTTTGAACTCAACATGAAATTGGAAAAAATCAATAAAAAAATATATTTATATACATGTATATGTATATACATATATATATGTATATGTAAATTTGGTGATCGATCTTAAAAAAAAAAAAAGGAAATAATTCTAATAATTATAATAACACAATTATTGTTTTATAAATGAACGCTCGTACAAGAAGTTATGTATGTATCTATAGCTAAGTTTATATAGGTGGTTTCGAAATATATGAGTGTGTGTGTTTGTGTGAGCGTGTAAGTGTCTATGTGTAAAAAGTATATTTCGCTTTTTCACTTATTTATAAATATATATATATATTTAAGTCTGAGGATGCATAAGCGTATGAGAAATATCCATTGAGACATCAGTCATACCATTGACAGTTAAGCCATTAACTAAATTGCCAGCTGAGTATTTCCAATGTAAAAAAAAAAATAAATAAAAGCAAAACACGAAATTATTACCTCCCGCCTTCATCTTTAACATTTTGATATTTATGAAGTAAACGTACCGTTGCGCTGACCTTGGCTATCCAACTGTGTCCAATATTGTTCTGATGGACTTTGACTGCATGTACCGGGTGGTGCCTGTACCGGAGCACCCGTATAACGAAAGTAGGGATTCTTCAAGTCCAACGTATTGCTTGAAGAAGTTAATGTACCTTCTATGTGCAAATCTATGGTAACATCATACGATTGACGTCTATTGGCCTCTAAGAGCACGCGGCCAGTTAAAGTTTGTCCTTGTTTTATGAAAATAGGCATAGGCAGCAAGCATCGCACCTGATACCAATGAGTTAAGGGTGCCGTTGGTGAAGTGGATAACCACACTTGCTGGCTAGTACCGCAAAATTCCACATCGAACCAAAAAGCCAAACCATGACAAATGCCAGTTTGTAAAATGTGAAATTCTAAAGGAATATCTAAAGAAAAAAATGCATATTTTTCAAATTAAATATTTGAAATTTTTGTTCCGGAATTGCCTTTACGTACCAATGTGATGCAAATCATTTTCATTGTCCCGTAAAAAGTCGCAAACGTGACGCACTGATTTGGCCATACATATCCGAATATCAAACGTATCGACAATGGGCTGACGAAAGTATTCTTTCATGCCTTCCTTATGCAAAGTGGTCAAGTCGACACCATGAAAAGCCGATTGATACCAAAAATTTGCTTTATTATATTGTTCCGAGTATAAGGCTTCATCCGAAAACGGTGCTACATGTAAATCACCATGAGTAGGAAACATTTTGCCACCCGGTTTTAACCATTTCCTGGCATGTAAATAAGTCTCCAACATACGTTCATTATATAACATATAGCCCATAGGCTCCGATATAATAACATCTACTTGTTCGTATAATTCGATTTCCTCAATTTTACCGGGTATTACGAATATCTTATCCTCGACACTATTGGATTCGACCAACTGTTGAGCATATTGTGCCATATTTGACGCCTCAATAGCGTATACTTTAGCAGCTCCCGCTTGAACAGCAAAAAATGACAATATACCGGAACCAGCACCAACATCTAAAATTATTTTATTCTATATCGAAGGAGAAAGTCAATAAGAAAAAGTTAGAAAATCAAAAACAAGCAACCACTTACGTGAAAGTCTATAGAATTCCCTAGTATAGCTCGCTGGTAGGTACTAGTTCGTACATAGTCTTGCATCATGTTTTGCTGCTGCGATAAATAGCCATAAAATTGGAAATACTGTGAAGCGGAAGACTCTTCTGTTCGTTGTGAGAATACTGATTTTGGACGAAGACGTTTAACATTTTCCAACATTCGGCGAAAGTTTTGCTCATCTATTTTATATATACATAAAGATCACATTTTCAAAATTGATTTATCTCTATACACAATCGCATCATTCGTTTATTTATTACCTTGTTCATTGGGAAACCTTAAGATTAAATTGTCGGTACCAAAGCAAATGGCAAAGGTTCGCTGAGCCACTTGTACCACATCAGTATCACTTGTTAGCAAATAATCCTTAAGTATATTTGTAGGAGAAGCATCTAAAACGAAAAACAAAAAAAAAGTAGAAATGGTTACACAGAAATCCTCATCTTGCTTATAGACAACATTCTTAGATGGCCCTGAAACAGCTTAGTTTAGCCAGTATACTTATAAATTACACAAGGCTGAATATTGTGCACACATATAATGCATACATTCTCTGTATAAATATTTCAATGCTATCACAAAGAGGCTTGTGTTACTGCTGTTGTTGTTGTTGTCGTTTAGTATTAATTATATAGTATCATTCGAAGCGTGTATGCAAGCTTACCCAGAGCTATTTTAACAACGTAACCCTGCGGATCGTAAGTACAAAACAGGGAGCAGGTGCCCTTATATTTAGGGCAAAATTCCAGTTTTGTTTCATCGGTAACTTTACTAATTAATACTCCGCTAAATGTGCAGCTGTTATGAAATCTTAATTTCACAGCATTATTTGCCGCTGAAGTGGCGGACACTGCTGCTGCTGTTGACGCCGATACTGCCAATGTGGACGATTGAGTGTTATTATTGTTGCTACTGCTACTACTACTGCAATTACTAATGACATTGTTGTGTATGCTGGCGTTCGAGGGAATTGTAGACATTTCTATTCTCTATCTCTTTCCTTCGCTTGCCCTTGATTTAAAATCTTAAATTTAATAATTGACTTGTTGTTATTTAGTTGATTGATTAGTTGCTGCTTGCTTCTTTTAAATCACACTTTTATAAATCTTTGTTTGCTTTACTTATTCTGAAGCCTTATCGTCATTTAGATAAAAATTCGTCGATAGTGTCGTTTATTAAAAAAGATTAAGAATAAAGTATTGGAGGTTTACACGTTCATTGACTTTTAACCTAAAGGGGCTATGAGACGATTTCTTGTTTTTCCTTTTTTTCTTTATATATTTATTCCAAACACTTAAATCTTAAAAAAAAAACACACTTTTCTACTTCATTAATAATAGAGCCAAGGAGCAATATATTTTATATTATTTAATGATATTCATTGATTTCTCTACTAATTTTGTGAATATTCAATAATTTTTGGTTGATTGCCACAAACAATAGCCTCGAATTACAGTTTGCTTGCTTTAGTTGGTTGTAATGGTGGTGCTTTTCTATAGATTTCTTTTCTTTCTTTGTTATTACAACGAACACGTTGCTTATTTGCTCAAAATTTGATCACTCTTTCTTTTTATGCTTTTTTATTGATTAAATAAATTCGCGTTCTTTTTTTTCTATTATGGTTACTAAATAATTTTTTATTATATATTTATTAACTTAAAAACTTTTTGTAATTGAGTTTGCAATTCGCAAAAAATGGGACACACACAAACACCACGCAAACGACTTCACAGTATGTAACGAGTACTTAACAACGAGTACAATACTAATCAGTATTCGCATATGTAACAGGGTTGTTTTTTTACCTTTGAGTGAATGATATTTTTGCGCAGTGGCAATGCTGTAAATAAAAACGGCAAAGAGTTGTATATTCAAATAATTCATATTGAAAAAGAGAAATTCAATATTATTTGATTAATTTTTTTAATTTAATGATTATTTCAGTGAATGGAGAATATGATAAGAAAAGCTTTTTTCTTCTTCTTCTTTTCAGCAACAGCAAACGAAAATTTTCTGTGAATTTTTTTTTTTACAATTTAAAATTTGACGACAGAAAAACAGGGTCGTTATAGAGTATTATGATTTTTTAACTTTGTGCGCAGCATAGCTTTGATAACTTTAGCCGAGTTCCAATTTGCTGTTTTTCTTTTTGCTAGTAACACGTATCTTAACGTACAGTTACCGCATCATAATGTTAATGATTGGCGTGGTTTTAGTTATTGGAAAGTAAACTAAGAAAGTATTAATTCTAAAATCAGTATTTAATGTAAATATCTAGTTATAAAGTAAGCATGAGGGAAAAAAGAACAACTGATAGACAAGAAAGAGAATGGACAAATGCCAACTTCAAAATTAAACGAATATATACTGAGATTTATTTTCTTAGCAAAGCAATTTAAAAACACGCATATAAACGGAGAAAGATAAACAAAGCAGTCAGTAAATAATTATACACAGGCCAATGTGCGCACAAAATTGAAAGAAAGAGAGCAGGATAATTAATAATTTTTTAATATATTTTCAGCACTTCCACATAAATTTTCATTTATAAATTTAAACGCTATGAAACAATTTCTATACCCTACATCACTTGTGGCACATGGCATATTAAGTATTGCGGATGTCTGTAACACCCACAATGACTTAGGGTATACTCACCTTTTATAATATTGATCTATTCAGAATCATGATCTGAGTTGATTTAAGCATGTCTGTTCGTTTGATGTCTGTTCATATATATTTGTGCTCAGGCTACAGGTCGCAGTTTATGAGATATTTTGATAAAATTCGGTACACTGACGTACTTTGGTCCAAGGATGAAAGCGATTGAAAATTGTTCGGATCGGTTCACTTTTTCGACCATCCCCCATATAACGCCTTATTCTGCAAACTTTGAGACGTACGGGGCAAGTTTCCGTATATATATCATGTATATCTACCGTGTTTATCTAAAAGAAATGTAAAAAAAAATTTATTATTATTATTATTGTTATTATTATTATAAATTTAGCCAGAGAATAAATTCTAAGACTAAAGTCTTAAAGCACTAACGTCTAAGGCTTTCGGCGCTATTAAAAACTCTACCGCACTTGAGATTTGAACCCACGACCATTGAGTTGATAGTCGACCCTCCTGCCTACTCAGCTGCTCTGGCGGATGAAAAAAAAAAATCTAATATGAGCAATGTATAATACCAAGTGGGCATGACCGTGTCTTTCTCCTTTTGTACACTTACACCAAAAACCTTAAAATGCTATATAATTTTAAAATCAAGTAACGATAAAAGCGAAAAAACGAGAAAATAAAAAGAAGATTTATTTTAATTTTAATTTTAGCCCCAAGAAACCGCGTCGATCTACAGATCAAGGTGACGATTACTTTATAGACAGTGATAGCCATGAAGAAGAGTTTTACTACACAGAGATCGAGGATGACGATGACGACTGCAAAACTCCTAGTCCCACATCACCACCCACACTTAGCCATCGTGACATGGCCCGTCCTCCCCATGAAGATCCCGAATACCAAAGACAAATTGTTGGGAATTTCAAGTAAGTATGAAATGCTTAAATGCTTCAGCCATCATTACTTATTATTTGTTTTTAATTATTACAGGCAAGGACGCGCAGCCGCCAATCAACATGTCATTCAGCAAAGCAATGGTAAATCATTTCAACAAAATAATAATAATAATAATAACAATAACAACAACAACAACAACAACAACGGTAATTTGTATATAAATAGCAGCCAACAGCAGCAATTGCAAAATAACAATACTAGCTGCGTCCCCACGTCGCCATTAGCTCATCACAATTATACATGGCCAGCGGGAAGTGCTCCTGCTTCTCCCACGATTACTGCTAATAATGTGAATTATCATCATCAACAACAGCAGCCGGCTACAACACTCATAAAACATGCTCGGACCTCACCGCGTCCGTCCCAATCAGTAGCGCCTTACCCATCGCCCACATACGTCCATCAGCAGCATCATAATTACAGTAGCCCAGTGACGACCAGCAGTCCACTACACACCAACAATAATAGCAGTGCCAATAGCGTACTTCAGCAGTTATCACAACAAAATATTACTGTAACTACACATCACCAAACGCAACAACATCAGTCGCAGCAACAGCAACATCAACACTTGCAGCAACATCATGCAGGTACCGTTACCATTACACCGAATTATACACATCAGACAGTGAGAGCTGGCAGTAGTCAACATGAAAATTCTCTGCAACAGCAACAGCAACAACAGCAGCAACAACAACAACAACATCAGTTGCAACAATCATCAACAACAGCCACTGCCAACAGTAACATTGTTGCTAATGCCACCAATGTCGTTAACGCTGCCGCCGCCCATGCCACAACTACACATTTACATCAGCAACACGTCGTCACTGTGCAACAAGCGGCCAAACATACACCTAACTCACCGAATCGCCGTACACGGGGCGAGAATAAAAAATGCCGTAAAGTCTACGGTATGGATCGACGTGACATGTGGTGTACTCAATGTAGGTGGAAGAAGGCTTGCACTCGTTTCGGTGACTGAAAAAGGCCTAAATCGTCGAAGGTGACAACGACGGCAACGACAACGACGACGACGACAGCCACTGAAAATGCGACTTTAACGTTATTGTCATCGACGGCGAACATAAATTCAGTAACCGTAACAACACCAACAACAACAACAACAGCAGCAGCAGCAGCAGCAGCAACCACCAGCTCGACGGCGCTCTCGATTACTAGACCACACACCGAATTATTGATAAATGCAACGTCAACGGTTCCGGCCTGTACAAAAAATACAACCACCAATAAACGTCACGCCAATCTTCGTAATCTTTCAGGCAAACAATCAAAACTAATGAACACATCTGAGCCACCGAGCACTGCAACCACCGCTCCAATAACAACTACAACAACAACAACAGCAACAACAATTTGTGGTGCTGTGGCGACATCTGTCATTGTTAAACCACCAAATAGTTTTAATAGAAATGCTATTAGTACCAACAACAACAATAATAATAATAATTATAATTCAAATGCTACCACCACCAATACAATAACAAATCTAATAGCAGCGCCAGTAACAACTGATAAGCAGAATATTAATTTGTCCAACGTGACAGTGATTACAACACAACAACTCGGTGCAATACAACAGCCAATAACGGCAAACACAAACACAGCAGCAACAGCAACAGCAGCAGCAACAGCAACAAAAACAGCAGCAGCATCACAACAAATAAATCAAACAGCGCAATATCTGTTGAAACCTGCCAAAGTTACCAACACCGATAAGTGTAACAACAACAATAATAACGCTAACGATACTAATAGCAACAGCAACAATAGCAACAACATTAACCAAAAACAAGACATTGTGTTGCTACAATGTTAAATCGTTTTTTTTTTTTTTCTAAAGCAATTATTTAGGGCTTGATTTTCTAAAGGCAAAAACAAATATTATTGAAAAACATCACTAAGTACTTATAAAAAAAAAAGGAATATTGCTTACATATGAAGTTATTTGCATACACAACAGTACAGCCGATGCATAAATTTATAAAACAAAGCATTTTTGATGAAGGAGGATGTTTCAGGCTGTGTTTAAGGAACATAAAAAACATAAATTTAGAAGACAATGCATTTGCGTTGCAGCAACATATATTTGTGTACAGGAATTTAGCAATATCGCAAGTTTAAGATGAAGATGAAAATGTTAGGAAAATAAAATTCGGAAAAAATAAACGACATAGCCGTGCGATGGATGGGAGAAATTAAATGTATTTTGTCAATAAGTTTGCAACATTCACAAGGAAGCGTTCAGTATCAAAATGTCTGTCCATCCGTCCGAATAATATGTATGCTAAATATTCCCTTGGCCGTAAAAATGCTGATATCACTTTTAATTTTTCCAAAATTATTGGAAATTTTTGCAACCTAAGTTAATATTCAAATGTGGGCCAAATCTGTCAGAAGATAGTCGCACAGAAAAGAACACATCGTGAGAAGAACTTTGATTTCAGAACCAAAGTAAACTGGGATTTTTGCTTTCTGCTTGGAAATTATAAAGAAAAAAATTTCCGCATGTGCTCTATGGGTGATCCTGTGTAGTGCCTGCATAAAAATTAGGTTAAATTAGGACTTGTTCACTTTTATATGATAAAGTATAGAAATTTTATTCTTTTTTTCGATTTTTTTCCCCTTGGCAGCCTTTCCAAAACGTATACGACGATAAGCAAAAATGCAAGTCTTGTGCAACATATATATTCTATTAAATCTACTTGGAAAGAAAAGCTTACACCTAAATGCTAAAAGTAAAGACCGAAGTATAGGTTCGAATGCAAAAAAACGAAAAGTAAATATTCGACTACTTATCTTCTCTCATACCGTACACAAGTTGTTCTTAAAAAATTTCATTAATTGTATTCGTTTTAGTTTCTTTCGTCTCTCTTACTCTCTTTGATAGCGTTTGTTTTTATCTTCATCTTCTATGTTGCCAACACTATGTAAATGTGTTGCTTCAATCCGAGACTTTCATTTATATACGCTTTTAGGAAAATATTAAGCTGAAGCCTTAGTTACGGATATCTTGTGAGGATAGGCATTTCTGGAACGGAAATGAACAGAATGAAGATAGGATTTTTTTTGTTTTTAAATCGAATGTTGCTGCAGCCAGAATACTTGTCATAAGTTTATGTGTTAGACGAGAATGGCGGCATTTTGAGAACTAAGATTTTTCTTATTGCAATTTACATAGATACATGTGTACATATGTACATACATACGTACAGGCATACATTGCAATAAATTTATATATATATATATATATATATATATATATATGTGTGTGTGTGTGTACGAGCGTGTCTGCGCATACACGCGTGGTTAGTAAGGGAACGTAACATTTGCTTAGTACTTTAACTTTTTCCTTACAAAATTCTCTTTTCTTTTTGCATATCAACCATTTTATCCAGTATTCTGTAACGTAACGCTGTATGTAATGAATTTTTGTGTTTTTGACTAACCAGATCATATGAACGTATAAACTGGTATATCAGTAATTTCTGCAAATTTTCAAATCCATGATAAAGCGGGATGAGTACAACCAGGAGATTTACTTCAAAATGCAATTTACATCGTTGATCTATTCTGTACACATATGATGCAATGTCATGTGTGGCGTATGTGAGCAATCATGTACGGATTCTTTGCTATAAATAGAAATATTATTCGTCTTCATTTCTCGAAATCTCTTCTTCTGACGTAGTCGAGCATGCAAGCCAGCATGTGTAGATGAAGGGAAAATGTGTTAAACGAATTAAAGTTTGTTCATATTCGGTCAAGGTTTTTTTTTGTTCTTTTTAACTACACACCCACTTCTTTTATGTTTAAATTTATGAAAGAGAGAATGCGTTGGGAAAATGTTGCCAGCAAAATGCCAAGATGCAATACTACATATGTTTATGTATATGTTCCGTTATACATCTACTACTGGTTTGGTAACTATCCAAGAGAGTCTATCTTTTTCCTCCATCTTTGCAGTAAAGTACACTGTTTTGTTTCCCCGTGTGCTTTTAATCAAAATAATAAAGATATGCAATATGTTAAGCAACTTGTTGAAATAGAGTATGTATACGGTAGATAAGATGAATGAATATATTTAGGAGCATTATAAAATAAAGTGGTGGGTCAGAGACGAGACATTGTATTGTGCATGTATTTGTCAAACGACATGAACATGTTTAGCAACTTTGAAAAGAAATATGGCTGATGTCGCTAAGCGATAGGCTGCTGTGTTTTTAAACACAAGCAACATTTATTTTTTATAGTTTTATTACTATTATTATTATTATTTCTTTTATTTATTATCTACCAATATTTTTTCTATTATTGTTTATATATATATATATATTTTTTTTTTTTAAATAAAAAATATTTAGTTTGTTTTACGAAATGGTTTACATTTATCGTTTATAATGATTTTAGTTTTAAGATTCTAGACAATTTTTTTTAGTTATAAGGCATAAACATTTTATTATAATTGCTTTTTTTTTGTGAAATAAGTATCCTAAGGACCCCAAATGATTAACAACAATGAAAAACTCTTTATCTTCTTTTATATGCAATAATTGCTTAATAAAGAATTATGAACATACATAATTAAATAATTATATATATATATATATATATATAGATATATATAGACGTTCAATGTAAGATATATGTACATATATATATATATGTATATATATATTTCTTTTTTTTTGTTGTTTTTTTTTATAAATAACAAAAACTCTTTAACTTAGATAAATTTTTATGATTTTATTGTTATAAAAAAAAAAACAAGATAAAAGGAAAAAAAGAAAATAAATGTAATAAAGAAAATAAAAATATAAAATTAGCGACAAATAGCCAGATCATTTTGCAAAATGTCTGGGAAATGTGAAGCCGTCAGTTTATTATTATAAAAAATAAATAAAAAGTGTGTTAAGTATTAACAGAGAAAACAGCGTTGAGAAAAAAATAATAAAATAAATAAATTAAAATAAACAAAATTCAGTTTTTAAAATATAGATTAAAATAAGTGAAAAAAAAAGAATTATTGCAATATTTTATGAAGCATAGCCTAAAACTGTGGCAGTGGCAGCAATAAAGCAAATGTATAGAAAAAAAAAAACAAAATTCTAAATGATATAAATTTTTAAAATAAATTTAAATAAAAATTAGTGAAATTCAATGTATAAATGATAAGAAGAAATAGCAACAAAAACAACAATCATAGAACAATTGACATTTGTTGTAAGATTTTTGAAAAAAAAAAAAGAAAAATTGTAAACTGTTTTGTACATATATATAAAGAAGTAATTGAATGAAATTAAACTAATTTTTATCCCCTCCACGACCGATGTTCTCTTCCTCCCTCCTTCCCACCTTCCACACCCTCTCTATTTTGCTTTACGTTCTCACTCTTTCTGTGTCTCTCTCTCTCTCTTTCTCCCTCTCTCACACCGCACACACTCATATTGCAATTTTTTTTTTTATTAAAATGTTTTATTACACTATTATGAATTTTTTTCAAACATCTTTCTTGTGCCTTTTCTCATTTCAATATTTATTTATTTATTTTTTTTTTTAATAATTTGTCAAATTTCTTATTACTATAATTAAAAAAAACAAAAAAACATTTTTTGTTTTTTAAGTTTTATATTCAACTAAAATCTATCAATTAAAATTAAGAAAAAACAAAAAAGAAGAAGAAGAAAATCGTGATTTGAATGAAAATTCGTGATAGTGTATCTTTTCTTTAATTTTTATTTTTCTTATTTACTCAAACAAAAAATAAATAATAATAATAAATAAATTTTAAATGTTTTATAAATAATTATAAAAATTAACTTTTCTTTCTAGAGTACACATAAATAAAAAAA
>NW_023998438.1:531209-541503 GCF_014805625.2 Glossina fuscipes
TTGCATTCTTCATGATAAATTATTTCCTTTATAATGTTAAGTGAAATTATTTTAAGTTTTTAAAAAAAAAATTGCTAAGGAAATAATCTTTTTTTTTCCCAAACACTCAAGACAATTAATGATTTATAATAATTTTATGTTACTTTCGTTTTCTATTAATTTTGTTTTTCCTTCAGTTTCGTACAACTTTTTGCGGATTTCGTTTTTCTTTTGTATTACTTTTATTGTTATATATTATTTTACCTATCCAATTTTTATCCTACACCGTGTGTGGCATAAAGGTATAGTGAGATTGCGCGAATGTTTGTGCAATAGTCAGAAGGACTTAGAATAGATCCATCTTTTATTATACCGATCGATTCAAAAAGTGATTCTAAGCTTGTCGGTCCGTCTGTCCGTTTTTCTGTCCTCTTTTCTTATGTTCAACTGACTGACTGCAGTTTTTCATATATTTTAATTAAACCTGTTACACAAAAAAAAGTGCTTTGATTCAAGGATGAACATCACTGAAAAACTGATTTACAGCAAACCACTTATTCGAACACCTCCGCCCTAGAACACCTTATTTTGAAAAGTTGTTAGATGAGTGATGTAGGGTACTTAATGGTGGCAGGCCGTCGCCCTCTATAACGCTTTCATTCTTCAATCTGTTATGAAATAAACCAGGTTAGTTTGTATATTTGCCACCGAGCAAAGTTAAGCAGTTTTGTGAATCCTTTTTCAATATACATCAGAACGTACCTATGTCTCTCCATTATTGACAGTTCTAAAAAACGAGAAAAAAAAGAATTTTCTGAAGAAGAAAACAGTCGCATGTGATAATCAGTGTACAAGTCTGCTAAAATTTACAACATAAACCTGATATTGGTCGCGAAAGATATTGAAAGGCTCCCTATGTGACAGATTTAATCAGTGAGAATGTATTAGATTTTTCACAAATTTTCCATGCACAGAAATCCATTTCAGTGTTTCCCTGCTCACTGTTGAGCGTCAATGGACTTCAAGCAATGTTTTGAAAGTGTTTGTCCTTCTGGCTTCTATTAGCCTGCTGTTACCGCAATCATAATTGTCAAATTGATATGCACTCACTCTTAAACTTATTATCAATCTTAAATTCTGTATCAATTTAGTCATGGATAAGTGTATAGTGTTTATAGCAAATTAAAAGCATTCAATAATATAAGAAAATACTTGAAATCGATCTCTTTAACTTTTTTAAAATTAGGAATATTTTTTCAGAAATATTTACATATATATGTTTAACAATTGAAAATTTGTTCCATATTGTTTATTTAATTTTCATTTCCATACTTTGCACCTATTTTGGTGCAATGGTATATTGAGTTGAAGCGGATAACTGTGCAACAGCCAGAAAAGCTTAAGATAGACCCACTTTTCAATTGAGTATCACTTATTGAATCGGTATTAACTTGTCTGTCCATCTGTCCGCGGGATTTTTTTGGTTGCAAGATGCAATTTTTGTGATAAATGTTTCGGATCGGATCAGCTTTTTCGAGCATTTTCCATATAAGACTTTATTTTGTAAAAGTCGTTATAAGGAGAAATGTTAGGTGGTGCAGAGTATTTAGTGGTGGTGTACTATGGTGTTTTTTTTAAATTGTTTGTCTTTTTTCCGTTTTAAAATTTCTTTTATTTATTAATTTTTTTTTATATTTACTTCCTTACTTTCATGTCTAGAAATATATATATATATACGTATATGTTAATTATTAGGTCTCACTTGTAAACACACAAAGAATCCAATTCTCCCCCTTTACATAATAAGACAAATTGCATATGTAAATGTATTACATGTGCTTTCTACGTATTTTAAAATGATCATAGCAAGCAAGCATACACACTTATACACAAATAATATTTTCAATATTATGTTTATTATTAATGTCATGATTATACCAGAAATCTAAATAAAAATTTAAATGCAATTTATTATTATTATTATTATTATTATATTATTACTGAAAATATACGATTGTTATTTATATAATTATAAAAAACAAAAAAAAAAAAAACCTAAACTAATGCGTTTTTCTTTTCTTTTACTTTTTTTTTTTTTTTTGGTTAATTGTTTTATTGAAATGATATCTTTGTTTTCTTTTCTTGTATTCGTTCCGTTTTTTATTGCCTTTCTTCTTAACGAGGTTTCTCTCTTTACCTATCTATCTATCCTCTATCTCTGGCTTTCTGTGAAAAAAAAAGATAAGAGCTTATTTTCAATAAAAAAAAAAAACAACAACAAGAAAACAAAAGAACACAAGGACACAAATTGCTATAATCTGCTCTAGGTACAAAAACATAAAAATAAAAAAAAAAATAAAAATAGATAAATAAATAAATAAAAATATAAGAAAAATTAATACACAGTTTTAAAGTGGTTTTAAGATTCTTCTATTCTATCACACAGCTGATTGACTACACACGGTAAAAATTCCTAAAGTTACAGATTTTATGAAAAAAAACAAAAACCAAGAATTTATAAATCATGTGTAAAAAGAAAAAACAACAACAACAATAAAAAATCATAAAAAACGCAAATTCAAACATAAAATGGATATAAAAGATATATATATGCGTATATATATTTATGCATGAATATATGTATGTGTATATATGCACGTATATATATACTTAATATATATATATATATATATATATATATGTATGTATTTATGCACATATGTATATATAAATACATATATATACATGTACATATATATGCATACATACATATACGCATATATATACATGTATATATACACATATATATATGATGTATACCTATGTATACATGTATAAAAGTAATATGTATATGTAGATATATATACATACATATATATGTGCATACATATATAGGTATATACATACATACATACATACATACATACATATATATACATAAAAAATATGTGTCTATTACAATTATCTTTAAATTGGTTGAGAATGAAAGAAATGCATTTATACATGCCAGTCAGCCAATCGTAAATTCTTCTAAAAAAAAATTAAAACGATTTTTTTTTTTTTAGCTATCAATTGCTATACATGAATTCTCTTTTCAAAATGCATCGAAAATTCATTTGCATAACGTTAAGGTATAAAATCGTATATTGATCACAATTCAAATTACATTTTTATAAAATTTGGCAGTACTTTGTAGGCTAAGAGTGAAAGGTATAAAAAACTGAAAAATCATACATACATATATGTTGACAGACAAATGGGTGTATGTTATGTTATATTGGTTGACGATATTTTTTCTCGTTTTCCTCCTTCTATTATATTCTGTATTTATCTTTGCTTTATAAATTAGGAACATTTGTGTATTAGCAAAAACCACGATCCAGGATTCGATTTATGCTTATACCCTAGCCTACTTGTGGTGCAATGTTAGTGCGGACGTATGTAATACGCAGAAGGGCTTAAGATGGATCCATATGTTATTATATCGATCGTTTCAGAATCCTAATCGCCATTGATCCATTGTCCATGTAAATTTGTGTTGAAGGTACAGGTCGCAATTTTTTAATGAAATTTAGTGCAATGAAATGAAAATGGTTCGGATCGGTCCATTTTTTTGACCGCCCTCCCATGTAATATATAATTGCGAATTATGAGCAGGAGGAAGAATTGTAAACTATATAAGCAAGAGGAAGATGGCCTTATTTTGGGAAGTCATGATATTATCATATATTACAAAAAAAGTTGCAATTTAAAAATGTTCTCAGCAAAAGTGGCTAAGTAGTAGTATTTCGGCATTTTAAATCCATTTTCAACAGTGTCCGACCTTGGATCAAAATACAGCACTGTACGAAATTTTATCAAAATTCTCTAAAATTGTGATCTGTAGTTTGAAGGCAAATATACATGGACAGACATCAGACACACAGACGCACAGATAGGCTTAGATGAATTCAGATTATGATTTTGAATCGATCGATATAATAATAGGTAAAACTATTTTAAGCCCTTCTGCATGTTACATACGTCCGCACTAATTTAATATACCCTGTGTATCACAAGTACTGTAGGATATAAAAATACCTGAAAAATTTGGATAGACTCCAAGACCAACCTTTGCGGTTAAAGACGCTATTCGAATCCAACGACCAAACCTTACAAAATGAAGGTAAATTTGTAAGTTAAGCTTCAATACTTGTTATAAACCAAGAAAGCAAGCTTGATGTGCATCCCTTTGTGTCCTTCTTTTGATTGCACCGTAGAGCGGCGGTAGAATCAATTCGTTAGAAGTGGTATATAGCATCATATATATATGACACGATGTAGCTTAAATTTTTGTATAATCTGCCAGCACTTTGCAGGTACATGTAAAAAATAAAATAAGTAACAACATTATCGACGAACAAGGCCTGCTATTAGATACCCTACACCATTTCGTCTAATAGAGTTATCCGTTTGGTTTGGCAACAATTCACCAAAATTCGCATGAGCAAAGAATGCCATGCTTTTCACGAAAGCCCCCCTATTGGTTGGTATCCAAACAATACATCTAGCCAGCCCAAATTTGGTACGTTTGATGTCTACGTCAATTTATTAAAAATAATCCCTTTGTGATACATAAAAGGTCAGCTTTCCCAGAAACGTTTAATTAGAGAGGTCTTAAAAAATTGTCCCAACCGAACCAAATTTTTCATATCAATTTAGATACCAAATACTATCACAGAGCGAGCTTTGTCGAAAAATTTTGAAAACTGGAACTCTTTTTCTTTTTATATGTGAGGTGATCGAAAAAGTGAAACAACCATTTTATCAGCGTTGGGTCAAAACACGTCAGTTCATCAAATTTTATCAACATATTTCAAAAATTGCGGCCTGTAGCTCAAACACAAATTTACATAGAGACACATCAGACTATAAGATAGACGGATAGGCAGACTTAAAGGGATTTAAAATGATTCTGAATCGAACGGTATAATAAGAGGTGGGTCTATCTCAAGCCTTTTCGCATATTACATACGTCCACATAAACTTAATATATCCTACAGTATTTGTGGTGGTGTAACACCTGCTGCTTTTCCCCGATTTCCTTGACATATGTGAATGAGTCCTTAACTGAATTTCGAGTTTAACTACACCAATGCTATCAACAAAAAATTAAAGATCACACTGAAAACTCCAAACTAAAGACTCCAATATTATCAATCAAGATTTTTCCAAATGAGTTGTGAATGCTTGACCCTACTTATCTAAATTTTAGATTAAGGGTAATGTTAAATGATGACATCGTGTTTGCTCGTTACTTATCATTCGGCATATATCCCTTTTAAGTATAGGCACGCTGGTGATTAGGAGGAGTTGAAGAAAGGAAGTAGTGTTGGTTCAGAGTTGCAATCACTTTTATTCCATTGTGCTCGCCTAAAGTAGGCATGCTTAATAGGCTTCAGAGTGGCATGTGCTACGGATTGTATGCTGCAGTTTTTTGCTTATTGCTAACATAATTTTGAGCAATTACACCGGTCATTGGGACACCTATAAGGTAAACTCCAGCTTTCTACCACAATTTTGGGATGTTAAGCTTTTCAACAACAAACAAGCAAGCGGACAGCGGGACATAGTTAAGTCAATTCAGAATTTTACTCTAATCAAACTGTAAGAGGGAAAAGCAAATCTTATGCTTAGGCTTTACGGAGACGCTTTAACACCCATCATTTAATTATCGCAACATTGGCAGATGTAACAGTTTACCAAAATGATTTTTAGATTTCTTGAGTCCAAAGATCAAGATAAAAATTGTTTGCTTAACTTCAATATTTTCAACTGCAACAATACACGAACTGACCCTAGGGCGAACAGACTGATGAGCATTTCCGCTGAATGGTAAAACTTTAAAGAGAAAATTAATATAAATCCACAGCCAACTTTCCACGAGGATTGTGTGTACAGCCAAAAAAAAAAAAGAAAAAAAATTCAAAATATTCCTAACAATAACTTATAACTGCTAGTAGTCAAATATCGAAGATTGAATCGAAATAAATTTTATTAAAATAGCGATCTTGATCGTCCTCATCACAAACTTAAAATTTACAAGAATTTACGGACTTCTTTCTGCCTTCTGCTTCTTGCCAGCATCTTCTATCTGTATACGCTTCGGTAAAAAATGTCTGTTCTTATATCTGCAATTATGTTTCTTTCTGTCTACTTTTCACTATAGATGGGTTGTTCTTATATCTAGTATTGCGTCTCTTGCTTCTTTCTGTCAACGCTTCAGCACTGAACGATCAATCTTGCTTGTTTCTGTCTAAGCTTCAGAAGCACAGAACGATCATTCTTATATCTAGTAGTGGGTTTTTTGCTTCTTTTTCTGTGTAGACTTCAGGAAAGAATGATTGTTCTTCCAGAATAACGTTTCTTCCCTCTTTCTTCCTAAGCTCCGAAGAAGGATGATCATTCTAATATTCGGTATTGTGTTTCTTGGTTCTTTCTGCCAAGGCTTCAGCAAAGAACGATTCTTCCTATATCTACTACTACGTTTCTCGCTTCTTTCTGCCAAGCGGTCAGTACAGAATTGTTGTTCTTCTATTTAGCGTTGTCCTTCTTGTTGATAGATGAAAAATATTAAAAAAAAAAAAAAAACGAAAAATGCATTTCTTTTAACTCATACTGTCAAAAACGTAAAAAAAAAGAAACAAAAAAAAAATGAAATTAATTTAAAAATTAAAAAAAAAAGAAGATAATAAATAATAATCAAAACTGTACATAGATTGAAAGTTTGAAAAGATTCCAATCAAACGTTGGAATTAAAATTGAAAGCACAAATTGTACAAATAAAAGAAAAACAAAAACAAAACCTTACCAAAAAACTCATACACGTGGAGGTCGTTTTAGGCTGTAAATTAAATAAAAAAAAACAAGAAAAAAAAACAAGAAAAAACCAAAAAAAAAACAAAAGAATCAAATAAATAAATAAACGCAAGTAGAATAAAAAATATGATAGATGTGTGATTTTTAAAAGATGTGTGAAATATGTTTAATTAACTGAGGCAACATTATGTTTATTATTATTATTATTTGACTTTTGATTTTTTTTTTTTTCAAAAAAAAAAAAAAATGTATAATTTTAACTAGAGCCGTTCAAAGGCTCTCAAATATCACATTAAAAGCGCGGTACGTACGATTCACTATTGCAATAATGATTATAAATTTAAAATAAAAATAAAAAAACAAATTAATAAATAAATAGAAAAATTCATGCATTAAAAAAAAAAAGGCATGATGTGTGTGATAAGTTGTCGAAAAAACGAAAAAAAGAAATTTTAATATAAAATATTTGGTGTTGTTTTAACTCTCGTTCTCGTATATTACTTAGTAATAAATTCAAAAACAAAACAAAAAAAAAAAAAGAAAAAACGTTTTACAAGCCCCTCTACAGTATATTTCGATTTAAAGTTGAACTCATAGTGTAGTCTCATATATTCAATTACTCCGTTTCATTTATGAATAATGATTAAATTTTCCTTTAGATAAATTGGCGAAAAATATCTTTATATATATATAAAAAGTTTATATATATATATATGAAAAAGTCTTTCTCCACAAAATAAGGCTGATTTAGTTGAATTATCAAAAAAAAAAAAAAAACAATAATTTAAATCGATAAATTAAATAAGATTTGATCATATCAGATATATGTACAGCGGACAACAATTGCAGACAGACTTAATCTTAAATTGACTGCAAAGAAACAAAAAAAAAAGCAAAAAAACAAAATATCTTAACTAATCTTCGGCTCGAATCGAATATTTTAATACCCACCACTACTACTAGTTGGTTGTTCATACAAAATTTAGTAAAGGGAAATGTCATATGCTATGAAAACACAGACTTTTGATAAACCCGCTCTAAGAGAATATGCATATGTACATGGCTATGCCTAAATACATACAGACATGTATATGTTTATAATCATACATAAATATATGCATATGTAAATAAACATGTATACATGAATATTTATAAAAACGCAATGGATATGTATATGCGTATATATGTGGATATGTAAACATATGCTGGAATATGTATATACATATATGTACCTGTATATATGCCTACATACGTATATATATGTATACATATACATATTTATGTATTTCTATATACGTTTACATATACCGATCTATATAAACAGATTTTTGGCAATTGTGACCAAATATATGCCTCAACTTAACTGACATTTGTAGTTAACACGCATAAATGTCTCTGAGATTTAGCATGATTTCCTAGGCTTAATAACGCTGCGCTCAACGTACTGCGCTGTGTTATTCGTCACTGGAGCCTGGAAAGGCCAATTAGTGCCTGAGTAAAAATTCGCGTGAATGTAAAAATAAAAAGTCTCGAATCATATGAAGATTGAAAAGTACCGTCTGTTGGTAAGGTTGCCATACCACATCATATCGAGCACGAAAAAACTCTTCTTTTTCTCTGCTTTTCTTATAAATTAGAATTATGGGACAATCACTCTGACAATCGTGTCTGTACCTATTAGATCCTCATATAATTTAGAGGTGATGATCATGATGATGTAAGTGTCACAAAAGTAATAGTTAAGATTTCATAGCGACGCCTTATCTTAACGGTGATAGCTGCCTTCAGAAATTTAGGGCGATTGATTTAGATCTAATGCTGTAAGATCCACAAGTTCTTGAAGGGAATTTCTCATGTGCTATCGAAGATAAGCCTGGATAAAGGTAACGTCAAAAAGTTAGTGCAAAATTGACCAACTAACTAATTGACCAAGTAAGGCATTAGCTGCCAGAAGATCATTACTAATTGTTGTCCAGAGCAAAATATGAGACCATAAGCCTAAGAGCCAAAGAGAGCCTATGGCATCTGCAGTACCAGAATGAATTTCTGTTGCACCTTGGTAGCCGAACAATTAAGAGTTAGATCTCTCTTGTAATATCGAAAACGGTAGCTAGTGATCTATGTTATGCATATCCCTTATATCTCTCACTGTAGACAGTGGAATGCTTTTCAACGAAAATCAAGTTTCGATAACCCATAATCGTAGATTAAAAATGCCCATTGCATATGGGAGACGTGCGCCGACGTATCTTTGAGCGAGATTAATTAACCCCAAGGACGTTGAGTGTGCGTTTTTACATTCCTTACCTCCATTGGCTATCATAGGATTATGCTCCCAAGATAGTGTGGCGTTATTTTATACGATCAAAGCTTTTGCAAGTCTATTATGATTATCTGCTATGGTGTGTATGAAAAAAAAAACTTTTATATTTGTTTTTTTATTTAATTAATTGATTAATTAATTGATATATATATATATTACAAAACGCAACAAAAAATCTAAAGCATTTAATTGGTCGAAAAAATCTGAAAACGAATTATTATTATTATTATTAATTTTTTTTTTTTTTTTTTTTAAACAAAAAGAGAAAAACATGGTTAGCTTAACGAGGCAACATATGTTTTGGTATATATTATAAAAATACCAACGATAATTAATATGGTAATTAATTAATTTAAAGAAAAAAAAATGTTAATAAAATTGAAAGATTCTCACTTGTGAATGTATATGTGCATGCATGCAGAAAGTATCTATTTTATTGATGTGGTTTTATTGTAGTAACATATTAAAAACAAAAAAAAAAAACAACAAAATCGGTTTTCTATCTATATAATAAAAATACTAAGGTTATTATATAATAACACAAATTTATAAAATTAATCAGAACATTTATTAGAAGAAAACGCATTAAAATAAACATAAAAGAAAAGAAAAAGACTTTTTCAAAACAAAACAACAAAAAAAAAAAAAAAAAAAAATTTAAATAATTTTAATAATAATAAATAACGTGCGTTTACTTTACGTTTCTAACGCTATAAGTATATTATAAGTAGACATACACCCACACACACACTCAATAATTATCTTAATGAGTATTCTAAGTAGAATTTGGTTAAAAAAAGAAAACCAAAAAAGAAATTTTTTTTATAACCTATATCGCAACCCTACCCATCATCCTCGTAGATCTTATTTATTTCATTCCTTTTTTGTATTACCCTTCTGCGGAGCTCAAGCTTTCATCATCATTGATTAAATCAAGTTCGTTCTTAACACTGCCAACTTAATACAATATATATATATATATATATACACATATGTATATGATTTTACTTTCAAATTTTGTAACATCCCGATATGCGTTGTACTCGATTAACACCAATACCTTACTCAAACTTTATCTTACATTTACAAATTCTCTTTCCCAATTGCTCCCATCCTTTGTACTTTATATACTTT
>NW_023998438.1:541513-626310 GCF_014805625.2 Glossina fuscipes
ACTCAATTAACACCAATACCTTACTTTAACTTTATCTTTCATTTATAGATTTTTCTTTCCCAATCATTTTCAATTAAAAATCAAATTACGACATATATTAAGCAATAGATTTTTAACCACTCTACTTCCTTGTCACTCAGTTAATTGAAACTAAATAACAATCATTCCGCTGATATGTAAGTATTCTTATAAACATTCAATGTGCGTAATTCTTACATATACGTAATATAAATGTAATTGTTTATTAGGATAACAATAAATTATTATTTTTTTTACAATTTTTTATATTGAAAAAGTATTTTGCAAAGACGCAAGAAAGTTTAATCTTATGGCGAGTATTGAATGCTCTTGGAATCTTAACTGAATAGGCCGATCGAGACTTTATTGCTGCTTTAGCATTAAGTTAAAATTCTTGCCAGATCAATTTCTACTTTTGTAGGTTCGATGGTATATTAAAACGTGCAGGTTTTACATACCGACACTTCTTTTCTTCAATGATACTCTTCTTTTTTGTTGTTTATATTTACTTTGCCTTAGCTTAATCACTATCACCATATTAACATAAAAGTGCGATACATTGGTGAATCCCTTGTCCGACAATGACATATGATTCTTAGAGAGTAGCAACTTTCAAACGAAATTTATCAGAATTTAATGACACTTGTTGTTGTTTATTCATAAGCTAAATTTGTTTTGATGACCCCACTGGTCGAAAAAGTGGTCTGGTCCGAACCAACTTCAACACCGTTCATCCTGCCCCAAATTTAAAAACGCATTCATTTCACAACGAATTAAAAAATAACAAATGAAAACATCAAAGCGGGCCATTGCTTGCCTACACATCCCCAAATCACTTTCAACAGCGTTTGTGCTTAGATCAAAACACGTCAGTGCACCAAATTTTATTGAGATAGCTCAAAAATTGCGACTTCGTAATAGTACACGGACAGACAGACAGATTTCAGTAGTGTTTAATGTCAACATCGATAGCGTCCGATAGCAGACGAGTTAATTTGATAAGCGATAACTGTCGTCCATCAAGGAGCGAGACAATCACCATTGAAGGGGGCCCTCCTACTCCTGATGTACGAAAATAAAATATGAGGATAAGCCATTTTCCCGGTTTTTGGCAAGCGTAGAGACCTATCTAACACTTTCTTGTTAGTTTCCCACAAAAAAATGAGGGCCCCCGTACGTCTATGCCCCTCCGAGGATCCATATGATTCCACTCATCAAGATCCAATTAGAAAGTGAAATCTGAGTCGTTTGATATAAGAAGAGTTGGGTCTATTTGAAGCCGAACAAAGTTGTGGTATCCTTATGCCGTAAATTTTGAAAGGTATAAGAGTGTTCGAAAGGGAGAGGGGGTAGGGGTAGGAGGATTGATGAGATGATGAGTGCTGAACATTACAATGAATTTACATTTTTCCAATAGTTTTCGCCTTTCTCTAAGACAAATCAACGAACTGGAATTGTATTAATTGTCTACAGTTTTCTTTATAATATACTTTGCACAATGTAATTTTTCAAGTTTCCAAGTTTATAGATACACCTAATAGGGTATAGGGTATGACTTCGTTCTTCACTTATGTTCGCATTTCATATTTTTGCTTAATTTTTATAAACATTTTGTTATTTCTTCAATAGCACCCAACTAATCAATTACTTTAGCGAAGACGCAACCCACTTTTTAGCAAAGGCTACAGCCCAGTGGGCTAACTACGCGTCGTATATTTTTATTTACGAGTTGCGGTTTAAAACAGATAACAGCACGGAGGTGGATAGGCTTTTTAATCTTTGTCAGAATGGCTCCGTTAAAAGGGAAGAAGGGAGAATAGTTTCGATTAGCCTATTAACACTTCTGCGTAGTTTCCGGGTGAGATAAGATATATAAGATTCTCTCTTTCTTCTTGTTTTTTTTCTTGCTTCTTCGGCTAAGATTTCGAAAGTCGCGGGCCTTTTCTATTTAATATTTGAAATAAAGGATCACTTTAGATGAGTTGGTAATACTTTTACCATGAAATTATGAGAAACGATCTACTTGCCGAATTACTCGATTTTATTACATTCGAATAACTGGTTGTAAACACGATTTCTATAAATCATAGTTAAAATTATTTAAAAATCTGCACAAAACAGATTTTATGATTTTTTTGATACAATGTTTTTTTTGTTTTTTTTTTTTTAGCAAATTTCACCTATAAACAATATATAGAAATAAAACAATAATAATAATAAATAAATATAATATATATATATATATATATATATATATATATAGAAAAATCAGTTCATATTATATATACGTATAAGAATAAATATGATGATTAGAAATTTCAAATTTTATTCATTAAGAGACAACAAATCACAACATCTATCTAATAATAATATATTATAATAATGTCATTACCATCTACAGAGTATGCAACGGAAATATAATAATAACAATAACAATAATTGTATAAATAATGGCCCTCTCATGTAAACAAGTAACCGAGAAATGGTTTTATTACACACATCAGACATACGCATAAAAACTGCTTTAATATCGTACCAGACCTTGAATGTTAGAAAACGCATCTACGGAAAGAAAAATTTTAATGGATTCCAAACAATATTAAAAACCTAAAAGGGGTAAGCGACTATTTTTATTTTTTTTGTTGCGGTTCTGAGGTCTAATACGGTTTTCAGTTACCCGCATAAGTTGCCGAGAAGGTAAGAATCGCAACCATAAAGTCAATATTCGTGCTTTCAAATATCGGTGCAGTAGAGTTTACATTGATTGCTCCATCAGTTAAAGCATAACAGTTATTGATTGAGCTCACATTCAATAGTCTGCGGCCACCGCCTCTCTATTACTTTCTTTCTTTCTCGTTTTCTTTCGTCACTTCTTTCCGGCTGCCATCGCGTTGCACGATTAGGGGCATCCCCTGCCTGATTGGTCGTAGTAAAAAAAGAAAAATAAAATAAAAAAAAATAAAAATTGTTAAGTTTAATACAAAGACAGGTGATCTTATGCAAGAAAACTATAGTTCATATCTACGAAGAAAGTGTAATTTAAGTTGTTTAGGAGACCTTCTTAAGTCGAAAATAGAAGTTGTTGTGATACAGGCAAACTTTTAATCAGCTGCGCTTTCTTTTTTTTATTTTAACCCACCACTCAAGCGAGGGGGCCAGCGAGAAGTGAGGGAAGAGAAAGAGATACTAGGGTTACCTAGTGGTTTTGTACCCAATCGGTAACCGTTATCGTTTATCGTCGGAGTACTCACTATCGCTACAAAAAAACGTGAACTCTCTACCTTAATGAAGAGAGAATCGCTGCAAATAAATGTGAATGAATATATATATATATATATAAATATATACATATATATATCTTGGACTTTGGCTCTTTTGTAAATTTGCTTCATTTATAGGCGAAAGAAATAAAAGAAAAAAATAGATTGGTGAGACTGCCGCCTATGCAGTTTCGCAACTTTGCCACCAAGACGAATGTGGCTTAAATAGCTTTGTTTCACTTGGCTCCTCTCAACTTCTTCAAAAATGACCACATGGAAGCCTTAACCTCGAAACATCATGCCGAAGGCAGTCAACAAAACCCCTGGTTAGGGATCTTAATAGCTTCGGCACAAAGACGAGGAGTTAGAAACAGACTCAGTTGACTCTGTGTCTCTGCAAATTCTGACCGAGTAGAAAACATATCTTTCGAGAATGTGAAATAAAGACGCTGCCCACGGGCTTCAATAATTTTCTCAACAAGACGAGTCAGAAACCAATAAAAGCGACTTAAGTGACTCTATTTTGCTTAGTTTCTGGTAACTCCTGTTAAGATGATATTCAAGAAGGTTCGACTTACCACAGTGTTAATTGAAATGGTTTGGAATCTGTCCCAATAAAACTGTAGTTATGCTAAAATCTGGATTAAAGAGCGAAATTTTTGCTCAATCAGATGCTTTTCGTTTTAGACTTTTAGAGTGACCTTCGTGGAAATTCTTGAAGTCGGTGACAAGATGAATCGATCTCATTCATGTCTTGACCGTTCCGACAACATTTCAATTTGAGGAAACCGGAGCTTAAAATGTCTTAGAGAAAATTTGCGAAGCGCCGAATAAACGCTTATAATGTCAGCCTAAGGAACGGTTTCAATTGGTAGGAAAAATTACATGATTAAAGTTGATTTAAAGCCGACTAAGTTTTCTTCATTTTCAAACATTTTGAGTTAGTTAAGAATCAGAGATAGTGCCTAGTCTGCCGTCGTCTGCTTCGCATTCTAGCAGCTTCTGCAAAAATCGTTGCAAGCAATCCCTAGACTAGGAGGAAACAACGAATACCATAAGCTACGGCCTGGAAAGACAAAACAAGTACCCTCTACTCCCGTGTTCACCCATAGCGAGATTATGTCTGTCGATATCAATTTTTAATGCTACTGGCTATTTTTATACCTTATACCATTTGCGATACAATGCAAAGCAGAGTTGCGTGGATGTATGCAATGCATAGCAAAACTTGATAGCCGCTTTTTATTATACCGGTTGACCTAACCTTTTCTGTCCGTCTGCTGTATTGTTTGCGTAGGTTGAGCGTATAGGTCGTAATTTTTTGGAATATTTTCTTTTCGTCCAAGGACGAACGCTATTCAAAATAGTTCGGATAAGAAGGCTTTTTCAACCACATCGCTTATATTATATTATTTTAAAAAGTTGATATGCGGATAACTGCAGAATGGTGTACGAAATTCGATGACGGATAGTGTTCCACTATAATGTTCTATGAAAATGCTTCCCCTTATGAATCAATTCCACTTGCAGGCGAGAACCATGAGCTTTGCAATCAATGATCGCCCTGTGGTAAAAATTGTCGTGTCAGTTTTCTCACTTACTTGTTTCTCTTGCTATTACTTTTTTTCCTTTTTTTTCCCCTAACTTGCGCCCCTTTTCTATAAACGAAAGAAAGTAAGGGAAAAATGGGAAAAAGAAGGACAGATACCACATGATCGGAATTCGATTGAACGAAAAAAAAGATAAAAAGGATTTCTGAGTATAATTTCTGCTTAGCGTAACTTAACATCTGCCGGGAATACAATAAGGTCTCGAAACTTAAATGATATCAAGATAATAGTAAAATATCAGATCCGATTGCGATCCGTGACAATCGAAAATTAGACTTGTAATCCCCATGAGGAGCTTAATAACAATTTAACTATGATTGACTTCCTTGACGAAAGCCTTGTTCTGCTAATATCATAGCTTCCGTTAACTTTTTTTTAAATTAATTTAATCAAACTCTACTATGTGAGAGAGACGATCAATAGGCCATTTCCTTAGCTTAATATCTTTAGTAGTAAAATTAAAAAAAAAAAATTTTTTTAAAAACCCCCGCTAATAAGTAAAGATTAAGAAAAGAATTTTATTTGCATTCAAATTGCAACAGATTTATGACGAATTGTGTACCTATATTTAAATGCATACATAAATATGTTAAATAGAAATTTATATAAAAGAATAAGAAGACGATAAGAATATAAATGTTAAACATACGCATTTAAAATGCATATAAATGAATACGAAATCGTATATATATTTTAAGAGATATTAAAGAAAATGAATCTAAAAAAAAAAAAAATAAATAAATAAATAAATAATTTCAATCATATACAAAGAAATTTTACTTGAGAAAAGAAGGAAGAATAAAAATGAGAAACAAATCAGAAAGAACTATATAGAATATTCACATATATTTTGCATACATAAAAATTTTTCCTACAATAACAAAATAATGTTTAAAAAGAAAAAGAAGAAAACAGAAAAGAACAGCAATAACAATAATTGTAACATAAATCTCCACAATAACACAAAGCCATTTGCAGACATATACATACGAAGGTATACGTAAGTATACATATATATATATAGATAAATGTACATATATGCATGCATACATGTGTGTGCATGTATACATACACACATATATATACATACAATCATATATTTATTTATATATGTATATATATATGAGTACATCCGCACATCTGTGTATATCTTCGTATACTTATACATACATAATTTTTTTTTTGTGTATATTTTGCTGGAAATACACATATATATATATATATACATAAACATAGCTTATACATATAAACATCTACACGAACACTACATTATATACATATATATATATATATATATAAAAATGTATGAACCAAACAATCTGTGAAAAACTCTCAAAACCTGTCTTAAATAAAGCGTTTTATATATAAATTTCTATCATCTTTCGCTTCTTTTATACTTTAATAAAATATAAATTATTTATATATAATTTAAATGAAATTTATACATACATAATAAGGAAGAAAAAAAAGAAAAAAAAAGCAAAGTACCCGAATAGAAAGATAGCAGCAACAAGAGTAGCAGCAGCAGCACCAGCAGCGGCGTAAAGAAACAGCATCAGCAGCGATACACATGCATACGTACGTACATGAAACTGTCAACTCAAATAATAAGCACCGCGTTACGAGTCACGGAAAACGTTACGATGGTGTTTAAATAGTTAAGAGAATATTTTAACAAATAAAAATTTTATTAAATATCATTAAAAAGAAATTTATTTACAACTGCATGACCTACATACATATGTGTTAATATTATATACAAAATATACTCTATACCAGCAACAAAACAAGTAAAAAATATATTAAAAAAAAAAAAAACTTATTTCTATCTAAACAGAACAAATAACAAAGAAAAAAAGATTAAAAACCGACGAAAAGGTTTCTATAGAAGAATCCTTCTCTCTCTCTCTCTCTCTCTCTCTCTCCCTCTCTCTCTTTCTATCTATCTCTCTCTCTCTCTCTTTCTCTCTCTTAATCCAAAAATAAGGAAAAACAACAAGCGAGAAACAAAATAAGAAGAAGAAATGTCAACAAGACAAAATATTCTTAAAAATCAAATCCGATAACCAATCTAATCAATATTTTAATCTGTATATGTAAATGTTTGTTAATTGAATTCATTTATGATGTGTGCCGGATAAGAAAGTTAGTTATAAATAAGTAAAGCATACATGTATATAATTATGTATGGAAGTAAAGTAAACGGTATAGAACAGGATATATATATGATACTACATTTTTAAGCAAACATTACCGGCCGCCCATCTCACACCTCCTCCCATCCCTACATGACCACAAGTACACAATAAATCAGACGTTATATTATGCATATAAATGTAACAAACCCTCTATAAAAAACAACAACAGAAGGAAAAAATAAAACAAAAGAAAAAAACTAATAAAAATTAAAAATTAATTAATAATAAAAGTAAATAATTAATTATACATACATACATAAATATATAAATAATAATTAAAAATTGAGAATAAAAAACAATGTTTTTTTGTTGTTTTTGTATAAATGAAAAGTAAGTATAATACAGAGTAAGCAAAAGTGTGTTCAACGCTTAGTTTATGTGAAAAGCTTTTGAAGCGAGAGGAGAAATTTACAGTTTTTGTAACATTTGACTTTCGCTGTTTATTTATAAACTCAACCCTGCAACATTATCATAGAAGGTAGGGTTGGCAAATTTACCGACGAAAAATTGCGTCTAACAAAATAATTGCGAGGCCTAAGAGTCTGGCATGCTGAAGAACGAAAAAATGAAAGGCAGAAGTGCAAGAAGACCAGATAGGAGGAGACGGACTTGAGAAGGTGACTGTTTTTGTTGGTACGAAGGGAATAGTGATGTTTTTCTTGCTTGGAACGGAAGGGAAATTGAGAATTAAGCAAATATAGCTAAAGTGAAAAATTGTTTTAAAGCTTCAATAATCTAAAGAAGAAAGTGTATAAATTTATATGGTTATGTAATTATGGGGGTCGCACTTTGAAAATCATGCGTCGTTGGAGACCATGGATAAGGCAGGCTAGAGAGTGTCGGAGGCCACTTGCATTTTTGTTAGTTCTAAACGTTTGTAAAGTGCCCATGGGATAAAAATGTAAAAACCCTCTAAATGTCACAAATTAGCTCAACAATGATACTTGCGTCCGTCCCTTACATCCTTAAATCGTCTTAAAGTGGCACTTAAGTGTAGCCCGAAATGCAATAAAGGTAGTATTTATACATTTAGACGGACAGTAGGATTTCACAGAACTTAAGCTTTGTTATATTCTTCAGAACTAGCATAGCTTTCGAATCCTTAAACTGCCATATATAAATTTTTAGAAGTATATTTGAAAGTGTAGACGTGCAAATTAAAAATGTTGGTGAACGTATGTCAAAAATTAAGCGAAAAGTTTATATATTTGAATTTAAACGGTTATATTGCCAAACCCTTAATCAATTTAAATAGATTGACATGTGTCGTATCATAGTAGTAAAGTAAGTTCGATTCTCATTAGATTCAGGAATTTATTGAATGTTGCATTCCAACACAAAAAGTTATTTTCACCAAATCATCTAGGACATGAAAGTTATGTGATATTACTTTTGACTAATAGCACTCCTGGTGAAAGATTTTGATCTTTTGGAGCTCATGATTGGATTTAACCAGTTAACGATCAGTCTAAGTGGTCAAGTAGGTAAGAGTCTCGACTAGCAACTCAATCGTCGTGGGTCCAAATCTCAAGTGCGGTAGAGTATTTAACAAGCCGAAAGCCTTAGATGCTAGCGCTTCAAGATTTTAATCTTAGAAATTATTCTCTGGCTAAATTTATAATAATAATAATAGGAACTAGTTAACCAAAATATAATCGTCATGATCTGTGCATCTAGCCAATAAAAAATGTGATTTATATGATCAGATTCACTCTTTTATGAATCCTTTCCCTTTCCTTATCTTTCTTATAGTAATTTCTATGTCGTGCTAGATTTGAAATTATATTATTTAAAATTATTGTTTTTTGTCCTTCAAATGTCAAATGTATCTTATTCTGAATACTTATCTTTCCTTTTTGTACTCTACACGACCTGTGGTACAAGCTGTAATGATAATTATTAAGTTTATCAATAACCAAAGCGTCTTTGATCCCACCTACTTGTTCAAAGAAAAAAAAATTCAAACTGTATCATTTTTAGAAGCTAATGAAACCGATGTATTTGCCTTTGCTGAGCTAACTAGTTCGGGATGTGTGAGAGGTTTTATATTTTTGGCTCTCGGACATTGCTCAGACGTTTACACCTACAACAACAGCACGTGCTTACCCTTTAAAGAAAACACGGACAGACTTATCGAACAGGCATACACTAAGCCCTAAGCCTTTAACTACCAGCTCTACCTAATGGTGTCCTTCAGACCATGATGTACCTATGAAAGACGCCAAAAGACCTTTCTAACCCTACCTTACTCTCATCTAAAAACCAATTTAAGTATTCGACATTTTTTTATTCGTCTTTCATTCTTTCATTTTATTAACTTTTTACCAAACTAGCCAATATAATGAAATGAGGAAGAAAAAAAATTTAATACGAATTTTTATTTTTTTTTTAATCTTACTTAGTCGAAAAACAGAAAATTATTAAAATTTTATTTTGGGTTAACGCATATTGCTAAATAAGTATAATGTATGAAAACCTGTTTGTCTGATGTATCCGGCGCAGTAAATAGGGCGGAGTTTTCTTGAAGCATTTGGATTTCTTTAATTTTTTTTTAATATATTTGACGATGAAATTCTTCATTCTTAGGAAACAAGTTTACAAAATAAAAGTTTAGTTATTCAACTCGTAGCACTGTCAAGATCTATACCAAACATTTTCCGTTTTTTCCTTCACAACTTTTATTACCGAGCCGATCGCTCTGTTCATTCACAGATCGATTATTAGCCCTTTAATATAGCGTCCAGTGAGAGATTCTTACAATAGTTATGAATTTTCGAGATTTATTAACATCCTATAGTCGTTTACTAATTATTCGCAACAGTTTTATAGACTTAATAAATATCTGTACAAAGGCTATATTAAGTTTGCGTGAATGTAGGCAGTATTCAAAATGTCTTGACCTTTTGTTATAACAATCGAATCACAATCACTTTCTCAATCGATTTAAACTTATCTGTTAGCCTGTTTGTCTTGTGTTCGTCAGGCAGACAGACAAACTTAAAATAATAGGCACTATCTTAAGCACTTCTATGCGTTACATACGTCCGCACTAACTTAATATATCCTGTACTACAAGTGGTTTAGAGTATAATTATATAGTAAAGGGAAAAACAAAAGGGAAAAGAAAGTAAAATTTTTAAAAATATATCTTATAAATTTAAAATTTTTCCTTTATATTTAAAAAAAATAGATTTGGTAAAGCCCTTTATAATGAAAGCGTTGTGGGAGCCAAAAGTTTAGATCCCTCCGAAATTCTTTTGCAAATTTATATTCGATATATTCATTTTCGCTAACGGGAGAGCGCTCACCTCAAGCAGATGAGCAGATATACACATGGATAGACGGACACGCTTGGGTGCTTTCCAAATTTGACACTGGCTAAAAATTTATATACTTTGCGGTGTTTTTGAAGCTAGTTTTTGCTCTTTTCAAAAGCCTTAAAAAAAAAATTAAAATTTAGTACACAATAATATTTGGCAGGCGTAGTCAATTTTTTTCCATTTCTGTGAAGATGCTGCAGCATCGCCCACACAACATTCGTTCAAATTTTTGTACATTTATTTGCTATAGTTTATGAGTAATGAATAAAAAACCAATTTCTCATTTTGTTCCGTTCCGAGATGTTCTCAGTTCATGTGGTACTGCAAGCGAGTCCTTCGACCTATTTGACACATTTTCAATACCAAACTGAATGCAAGAATATCCAATGTTTCTGCCAAATATAAGGTCGATAGTTTCATTTTAACGGCCAGGAGAATGTTTACAACAGACGAACAGGTGGACATGATTAAATCGATTTAGAATTTGATGTTAGTCAATAATATATATTCATTGTGGCATCTCTGATCCTTCCTTCTGGGCATTGCAAACCTTTTGAAAGAATGAATGTACCAGTCATTCTTGGGTGATCGGTGTAAAAATAAATTGTTGTAATAAAAAAGATTTCGATAATCTACTAAAGTAAAGCTAAACATGTATATATATAAGCTTACGTTAAACTTTCGTATTGTGGCAGCTATTTACAATTAAGTGCACGGTCAACAAAGAGCCAGCATACAATGAACATGCAACATTGTTTACAAGATTTAGTCGCTTTTAAACTATCGTATGAGAGAGTCAAGTTTCATTAATTTAACGCTACGCAAATTCATTTCAAATAAATTAACAATAAATCTCATCAATCGCAGTCAATCGCATTTCAGTTGTTAGCTCGGCAAAAATAATATATAGAACTTTTAATAGATAGATAGATAGATAGATAGATAGATAGATAGATGATCTAAAGAGCATTGCAAGAGGTGCGTCCATTGTAATAACTTTAAAAAAAATAAAAATTTTGTTGACAATTTTTTTGGTATAAAATAAAATATAATATTTGGCAAGATTCGCGTATGTTCTTAAATATAAAAAAAATAAATATTTCTGAAAAATATTCAAAAATGACAACTCTGAAGTCCTGCTCGCGGGGCACTATCAAATTATGTCGATCTGCGGCGCGCAACTTATCGTATCGTAAAAATCGTATAATCTATATATCTAGGAGTTTCTAGAAATAATGATTTCTGCGTAATTAATGAGTATTATTAGTGAAAAAGTTCAGAGTTTGGACAAAAAAGTCATTCCTTCATTTATACAAACATTTACCAAAAATATCCTAAGTGATTCACTTGAGAAGACTATTTTAAAGATGTTCATAAAAAATTCGTACGAAAAAAATTAAAATTGTTCGAGTTATGCTGCGTGCCGTTTCCACAAATCGTAATTTAAATAAAATGCATTTAATGTCTATAGGGTCCGCATATTGCCACACAATTGCATAAAAAAAATCGATTTTTAATCATCGCAAACCAACGAATAAGAATGCTATAGCCAGGCAACGGCGATCATTAGATACCCTACACCCTACACTTCGCATATTACAATTATTTACTCGTTTTGGTTATAACTCACCAAAAATTATACATTATTTTCCTTCACAAGGCAAATCCACATATCGGAAAATGCCCAAAACATCATATGGCATGATCCATATTAATAAATTTAATTTACTTCCCTCATATTTTATTATTTTTTATTTTCCGTCATAAAAGACCAGAAATTACATTTTCTTTCCATATAAGTGCTTGGTTTTCTTGAAGTTTTAAAAATAGACCTATGTAATTCAGAATTCCCTGATGTTAATTTGTTACTATGGACTAACTTTCATCATAAAATATTGAAAAATCAATCTTTTTCTGAAGCATTTACTATTCATGAGAAACTTTGTATGGAAGGGCGGCCAAAAAATAGACCATTGTGGTTCAAATTTGGTACACTTCATTTTTTATGTCTAATTAATATCACAAAAAAGTGTTATTCAAAAACTATTAACTATTAACAGTTACGGCATATAAGTGCATACCAGCGCAGTCTAAATTCGGTAAGAATGATTTTTTTCTCAATTTGCAATTATGCACCAATTTTCATAAAATATCATAAAGCATTGAAAATTATACCCTTTCACGATAGAGAGATTCAGTTTCCGTAAGGGCAGTTATATGGCAAGGCGTTCAAAAAATTACTTCATCCGTTTCATTGTTTTCACACCTATTTAGAATGCCCGGATTGCTTGTACTAAACGATCTGTATCACGAATTTGTAATAATTACAATATTTTTCCCTGTAACGACTTATCAAAATAAGCCATTTTAAGGTGAATGGCACGAATCATTCTCAATAGCGTTCATCCTTGGGTCAAAATACGTTAGCGTACCAAATTTTATCAAAATAGCTCAGAAATTGCGGCCTGTAGGTTGAATAAAAGGCAACATGGACAGGCGGGTGGACAAATTTGGATCGATACAGAAAATGATTCCGAATATATGTATTTGTACGTAATGAAAGATAAGTCTCTCTCCAGTCTTTCTGGGTGTCCGTCTGCACAACCTGTACCGCATACAGTGTAGACTATAAGAATTGATTTTTCGAAAAGTTTGCAGTGGACTTATCCCTTAAGCGATTAAAAATTCTTACATTATTTTACTAAAATTTTTTTCTAATTCACATCAATCTAATAAAAAAACATTAATAAATCACTATAGGCTAAATATTTTTTAGACTAATTATCATACAAATAAATTCCTTATCACATTATTATCAACAATCTTATCGTTCTAATAGTTCCAAAAAAGAAAAGAAAAGAACGTAGTTATGTTTATTCTGAAGCGAAAAAACTTTTGTAAATCTGTGGTGGTACTATTGATGCATTCAGTGTTTTTAAACTCATACGAAGCCCATATAATTCAAGTCGATCATGATAGATTTGAACATAGCAGCATTTTGAAACCTTATTTGCCACCACTATTACTGCCGCATGTAACCTCAGTCTCACATACGGAGCAAATAATATCAGGACAAAGTGAAAATGAATTGTCGCCAGCCGAACTAATGGTTGATCTAACTAATGATTTAACATATCGCATCATGTATTATCATTCGATTTTGAATCGAAACAATTTTGCATTTTCTCCCACGGCTTTAATGAGTATTTTAATAGCACTTTATGAAGGCTCAGCGGGACGTAGTGCAACTGAACTAAAAACGACACTCTTTTTACCATCTAATCGGGATATCATACGTGTGGGTTATCGTGACATACATCGACGTTTAAGGGTAAGTAGCCACGATCTTAATATTTGAATGAGCTATCGCAAGGCAAAGTCAAAATAGAAACAAATAAAAAAATTGTATTCGGATGTGATCAAATCTTTTGTACCCATCACCGTTATCTTAAATAAGACCCAAAAAAAAAAGAAACTGGAAAAAATCAAAGTTCCGTACTTTATAATATTGGTTGGGCGAGGATGATTTTTTCTATTTTTTAGAATAGAAGTGGAAATATATACAGCTTATTTGTTTTAGGTTTAGTGTATTGAACACGGAAAGCAAAAATATTCGCAGTTTTGGTTGCATTATAGACGTGTCCTTTGACCGTTTTAGGCAATTTTCAAAATCTTTTACAATTTAGGAGGCGTTGCCTTCATTTTTACGAATGGGAGATTGTTTACCACAGATACATAGTTAGGCGGACCTCCTTAGGTGCATTCGGAATTTGATACTGGTGAATAGTATATACCTTATGAATTTTTTAAAATTTGCTTCTGAACGTTATAACGATTTTGGCAAAATAAAATTAAATTGTGATGCGCTATAATATTGGGTAAACGCTCCCGATTTTTTCGATTATTGCGTAAGTACTACAGCATCGCCTTTAAATTATACGTTTAAATTTTTTACAGATTTATCTGCTGCAGTTTGCGCGTAACCAATTTTTCCCCGTTTGGAAAAAATAGGGATTCTCCGCTTCGACCGGTCTTCCGCCAAAACTTTTCGAAAACTTCCAATGTTTCTGTCAAGTCTCATTCCTGTAGCTAGGCGAATGTTTACAACAAACATTGCACAGACTGTGCACAAAATTTACCTTACAAATCCTTAAATACGGGCAGACGGAAGGAAAGACTTGCGTACATCACCTCAATATTTGATGCTAATCAAAAATATTTATACTTTAGGGAATACTGTGCAGCTTCCCTTTTACAGACATTTTACCAAAAAAATAAAATTCTAATATTCTTTAACATTAGTCGGGCCTGACACTATAGAATGGCGAATAAAATAGACATAGAAATTTGTATAGTTTTATCGATTGTACCTTGTGAGGAGATTCTTTATGCTTTGAAAGACAGAAGTATTCTCAATTGACATGATATTGTAGGCATGCATCCTTTCACCGATTTGGTGCATTTTAAAAGCCAACTTGTTGGCAAGAACTTTCAAGGTTTCCGTTTAATAGGATGGTTTCATTGATTTTGTTAAGAGATTGTTCACCACAGATATTAAACAAACGGACAGACGGACAGACATGCTTAAATCAATTCAAAATATGATGCCGATCAAGAACATAAGCGTAAATACTTTATAGGCTCCTTGAAGCTCCTGGTGATTGCAAAGATTGACACAATAAATATATCTTCTCTCTTCGGTGGTAGATATGAGAATAACTTTTTTTTCGCATAACCCGTTTAGAGACTTTTTGAAATTTCCCATTTTCATTCATTGTGTGAAGAATATACTTTTGGTCCTACGGTATACAATGTATGAAACTGCAAAATATTTTCTTATACAGGGGCATGTAAGTTGGCCAATGGGAATCCGTTTACCAGTAGCTTTTTTGCGGATCATAGGACAAATTTCGATTTCAGTTTGCCATCTATGCTGAGTTTTTGTAGAGAATAACCACATTTAGATATGTATTTATATGTATACATATTTCTTTTTGAAGTTTTGGGCGGAAGCCTTTCAACTGTATATCGCCAATAACATGTTATAAGAATTTTTTGGTTAGTTTAAATTATTTGAAGATTTTTTTACTTAAATTTTTGATTTTATTGACTTATTAGTTATTTTAATATTTAATCTTTCTTTTCTAATTGAGTTATATGCTGAAGTCGCTTGTATTTTCACCAAAAACAGCATAAAAAATGACCACATCTATTTGTTTACTAAAGTTTTAAACAGCCCTAATAAAAGTTGTTATATTTGACATTTTAATATTTGATATTAACATTTCTTCTTCAACAACACATTATTTACTTTTTTTACTAAATTTAATATTCCATATTAATTATGCTTCTTCTTCTTTCATAAGCGAGCAAATCAACAAGTGATTTGCTTTTTTTACTCAACTCAATATTGGATATAACCTTTTTCCCTCTTCTTCTGGAAGTGATCACATGATTTAGACTTTTTACTGAACTTAACATTGGTATTAATTTTTCTTCTTCTTCTCTGCTGGAGCAACTCAGCAACAGATGATTCACTTTTTTTACTCAAGTCAGTATTTGATATTAACTTTCTACTTCTTTTTTTATAACTGAGCAAATCAACAATAGATGATTTGAATTTCTTACTGAATTCAATATAGAACATTAACCCTTCTTTTCTGCTTCTTCTTCTGAAAGTTAGATGATTTAGCTTTTGTGCTCAAGTTAGTATTTGATATTAACTTGATTGAAGAAAATTTAATATTACATTTTAACCACTGATATGTAATACATTACTCAAAAGCCTCGTAGGTCGATATACAGATATAGGCGGACTACTGACGAATGCATACGGTTTTTCTCTTTGTGCATGATTCATCTTTTTGCTCAACTCAGTAAATCATCTGTTGTTGATTTGTTGATTCGCAGAAGAAGAAAAAAAGTTAACTTGAAATGCCACCACATCAAATACGTCACTGAATAAGGTCTTAGGATATTTTACAAACCATAGGATGATTGTTGATAAATTCATATGATTTTTGAAAGCTACTGAACCTCGAATGAGATATGTTCGTATTGCATGAAGTTTCGACAATTAACTTGGATATTACTTACAAATTACAAGTTGATCGCTGAAAAATGAACAAGATCTTGTACAAAAGACTTCTTTTCAAGGCCCTAATATCCGCGTAATTACAAAAGATTTTTTTATTTTAAAGAAATCTAAAGTTTTACCTTTTTTTTTAGACATACTTTTTTGACACAGATAACCCATTAAAGGGCTTAAGTTTAAATAAAGAAAATGTAACAATTAGTCGAGAATATGAAAATATATTAATATTCTATGGCTATGATTTGGGCATGGATATGATATCAACAATGATGCCTGATATGACGACGACCACATCAAAGTCACGTCCCTCTAAGGGCACAAGCATTCCTGAAACGACCGAGAAGCAATCACCTTCAATACCTACAGAAGCAACTATTAAAGTTTCCACCACCAGCCCCACCATAACTACAACAACTCCTATGACAGATATTTTAACCACATCGGAGACAGTGACATCAGGAACAACAATAAATGATAAAGAAAATCCGTCTTCGGAAACTACAACAACGTTTGATTCTAAAGAAAGTATGCAAGAAGTAACAACTACGGCTCCAATAGAAGGCATAACAGAAGGTGAAGCGGTTTCGAATGTTGAAGCCGCCGAATTGGTATCATCGTTTATAGCCGACGACAATTCGGAACCCTTTGCTCGCATACAAAAAGTTCGTGTAACACGATTGCCGAGCGCCAAACTTCAGGCGCCATTATCTTCTATGAAACCTAAAGTTAATTATTTACCGGCAAAACGATCAAACCGAAAATTAATTAAACGTCATAAGCGTCATCTTTTCGGTTATAAGGATTTAAATTCCAATCTCTTTGTAACTTTATTCAACTCTGAGCATCCAACTGCCCATTTACCCAATATTGGCGAACATCACTCTGTTGATATACCAAATTTAAATGTAATTTCAAATCATTATGGAACCGAATTAAATCCAAATTTCATTACAAGTACAAATAATGGCGAAATTGGAAATGCTATTAAACAAAATTATAATACCGATGTCATTAGTCATGTATTCTATTTGGGTAATCAGCAAACAATTTATACCACATTTAAGGTCTACAATGCCGTATTGTATTATAAATATTTTAATAATTTGGGCATGAGCGCAATTGAATTGGAATTAAATACACCGGAATATAATTTATTAATACTATTACCAGATTTTCATACAGATTTAGTAACGGCAGCGGCATCTTTACGTTTCGCACCGAAATTGCGATTACTTCGTAAGCAATTGAAACCTAAATGGGTTCAAGCGACAATACCCGATTTTCAATTAAATGGCGTAATGTTTTTAACAAACGATTTACAAAATGTCAGTTAAACTGAATAAAAAGAGAATTTTATTCATTAAAATTCACTTACAGATGGGCATTGGAGATATATTTGAGCCGAATCGGGCAGATTTTCGACCAATGACTGATGAGAAATCAATCTACGTTAGGCATATTGAGCAATCGATTAACATTCATATACACACACATCCCATCAATCAATTGAGACGTAAGTATATAAGCGTATCGCGAAATATCTCTCACCAAATTGTTTGTACAGACCATTTAGTTAACCAGCCATGCACAACAATAACAATTATTGTATAATAATTAACCGCCGCGAGGGGAGGGTTAGATGGATGGTAGTATACACTATTTTTGCATTTAATGTTTTCTTCTTTTTTTTGTTTTTGTTTTTATTTTTGGTTAACTTCACACATGAAGGTACGAATGGCGCTCAAACGCAGCCGATACAAATCTCAGTTAATCATCCGTTTATGTTCTTCATTGTCGATCGTGATTTGGACGTGGCAGTGATGGCGGGACGTATATTAAATCCATTGAATGTGCGAATACAATAAAAGATTACATCTCGAAGGAGATGATGTAAAAATTACGTTGCTATTGTTTTACATTCATTTACAGCATATTCGTAATTTCAAGTCAATTACGAAATTCATTTCATTCCAAAAGAAACGATTGATGAATTTGTTATCTCGTGCCGTTACAATGCATTGAAATTGGTGCGGAAATCTGCTGAAGCGATATAGGTACAAATGAATTGCAATTTTGAACAAAGACTTTATCACAATAATAATCATAATCACCAAAATCAATGATTCTGCCGGAACATCTCCCTGACTTACAAAAATATATAAATTTTCTAATTCTTTTAATGAGGAATTATTTCTCTTCATATAAATTTAAATTTATTCACAAGCATATATATGAACTCGATATTAAGACATTAATTTCAAATATTATTTATACATTGAACATAAAAAAAAAACATAATTTTTGTACGGAATTCAAAGGTAAATAAATGTAAAAATGTTGATGCAATAAAAAATGGATTGGTTGGATAGCGATGTGAAACCATTAAAAATTGATACGATTATTATCACGATTCTGAGTAGTAAGGTTACGTAAGATTTGCAATTTAAGATTTTGTATTTGTACATCTTTAAGATAAAGAACGCGATCGCGTTTTTGCTGCAATTTCAAGTTGCGCAAACGTTCCCGCTCGACAAGTATATCGCGCCTTTGTTGCAATTTCAAAGTGCGCAAACGTTCCCGCTCAACAGCAATTCGATAAAAGTGAAGTCGACAAGGACGTCGCTGACGGCCCATCGTTGCGGGGCGCACGTTGGTTTCATGTAAGCGCACTTCATGTTGATTTTGCTGCAAATGTACAGTTTTCTCAGTTGTTGTTGTTGCAGTATCGATTGTGGCAGCGGTAGCAGCGAATGCGTTCCTAACGTTAGAATCAAGAGTAGCATTAGCCACGCTAGGTAATGAACTGTTATTGGAAGAATTGTTCATATCACCCGCTTCCATCATTTCTGATAAAGAATCAAGGTTGTGCAGCATAACTTGCATAACGCTGGACTCGTAAGATTTGCTAACGCTAGTAACCGACACCTTATTGCTTACAGATGTTGAGATCGGAGTGGGATGTTCTTGCATTAGACATTCGCCATCGTATTCGTCAAGAGATGGTGACTTTTCAGCTTTAATGTGCAATTCATCTTGCAGCGGTGTTGGCAGAACGGCCGATTTGTCGAAAATTGTTTCCAAGCGATTTTCGGCGCAAGAGCGCACACTTGTATCTACTCTATTATCCACAGGCAAATTTTCGTTTGTAATAGCTGGTATATTAGAGCCAGGTGCTAGTCCTTTTTCCACGGCTTCTTTAACTTTTTTAGCTTCTGCCGCCCGGATGCGGCCTAATTGTTGTTTAAGGCGTTCCTTTGAGCGATTGTAACCAACTGCTTTCATATTTTGCGCAATTTCATCCCAGGCTTCAGATTTACGTTTAATAGTCATCGTATCGCTACTTTTATTTTCCAATATACTTTGATGCATGCGCGTAAGCGAAAGCAGCAATTGCTTCTCAGGTTCTGTCCAATTCGGTTGTCGCTCACGTTTTTCCTTAACTATTTTCGGCAAAGAATAGGCTAAAAGTAGCGAAGATAACCACATATTAGTTAAACTTTATTAATCATTTCAACAAATTTCTAAAAAAAAGTATAGAAAAAAAAATAATTTTTCGATTACCACTTAAATCCATAGCTTACTATTAAAGCGAAATTAGTCAAGTTTTAATTTTCTTTTTATATGTAGTTAAATTCTAATTTGAAGGTAGTTGTACAGATCTGTAACGTCTGCACAATTAAGTCAGTGCTACCAGCTGCACTGTTAACCTTACAGTATTTAGATTTTATAAAAAGCAACGTCATGTTACAATTTTATTATTTGTATGCATAATTTCAAAGGAATATTATCATTATAACAGGAGATTTTTTCTAAAACCATATTGACCATTG
Source organism: Glossina fuscipes (assembly GCF_014805625.2). Lineage (NCBI taxonomy): Eukaryota > Metazoa > Arthropoda > Insecta > Diptera > Glossinidae > Glossina > Glossina fuscipes. The sequence continues at coordinate 561,844 of NW_023998438.1, forward strand.
CGTGGATCCCCTAGAATCCGGAGAAATTTTCAAAGACTGCTGTTAATAATTGCTGCATATTTATGTAAATTAAAATATTAAGTGTTGCCAACTTCATATTGAAAATTGTTTAGTCCGTGACTGCTTGCTCGCAAAACACATGATTTATTGCGATATATATGTATATTATATAGCGTCGTCGAAAGTAAGTAAATCATAAATATAAAACAAATAAAACAAATAATACAATATAAACATATAATACATAAAGAAGATATTTTTGTACGTACATGTATATATGTATATATATATATAAATATATATAATTATGTGATATAGGAGAGAAAACTCTAAATTAACGTTGTGAATTCGAATTCGTTTCGCCCAAAAAAGAGCATGTCTAGAAATAATATTTGCCCTTTGCTGTTTCGCTATACGAGTCGGAGCCATAATTTTAATCGAGAAATAAAACATAAATAAGCAAAAAGTTCAATAGCTTTAAATAAATTTGACGTGAGTGAGGAAAATTTTGTAAAAGTCGTAAAATTTCGGCAAAATGGAGTTTTGTAAATGTCCTGAAAAACTTATTAAACGGTTATATCAATCGAGACTTTACGGAGACAAATTTTTACTTCATAGCGGCTGTATCTGCGCCAATGCTGACATACAAAACCATGAAGAAGTTCCATTCAACGAACTTAGGTTACCCTGCCATTACATTGTGTGATGACAGCGCTATTTTTGTTTTTCGAATAACAAAAAAAACTGTTGCTTTGACATTTATTTTGTACATTTTTAACTATGTTTGTATTGTATTGTGTCTGCGAACCTAAGGTATCTATTTTATTTGTGGTGTATGGGGTACTTGCACACATATATGTGATTTTACACAATGAAATTACAATCAGCGGATCCGATTCAGGGCCGATAAAGAACATTTTTCAATTTATGTATTCATCAATACACATATATGCACACATATATATATGATCGTTGTAAAAAAAAGAAAAACAGTTATATTACCAATCACAAAATCTGTTCAGTTGCAGTGTGAATTTTAAGCATTATCGTTGTTGCGAATAGCGTCTAAGCAGAGAATGGTAACTATAAAATAAAAAAAAAATAAATTTAAAATAACTTGCTTGAAAAACTTACTTTCATTCTGTTACCAAATATGTACACATTTTAAAGTCCTTTGTGCGAACTGTGGCCGCTGCTTTCGGCATACAAAGTTGTTGATTATGGTTAAGGGTGTTCAATATTTCCGAAAGTTAAAGTATGTTTAAGAAAACAAAACAAATTTTTTTTATATAATTTAAAAATGAATATAAAATCTACTAAACAATTAATTTGTTTAATTGTTCAAAATTAATAAAAGTGGAGCGAACTTATTAACCGCATTAACTACCAATTGAGAGTATTTCCAGCATCTCGATATCAGTTTAAGCGACATCGACAGTCACATGCGTAGGCGAAGGTATTCGTTTAAGCATAGATTTTAGGTAAATATTCCTAAAGCGTAAATTACTTAAATGTTTCAAAACAAAAATAAAAACAAATAAATAACGTTACGGAAAAAGTAAAGCAGAAACGTAAAAAAAACACTAAATTAAATTTTCGGAAAAGTCAAATAAAAACAAAATTACAAAAATGTAAACACTTTTTCGGTAAATCCCTGCAGTTATATTCTTTCCATTTTTGTTTGAATTTGAAATCCTCTTCATCGTCAATAGAAGATGCCACAAATTTGAATCTATGGCTAACAATAAGTGCAGAAAAACGCTTTCTAGAGGTCTCTTGGGAAAACGCTCCCGCCCGAGAAGGTGAATGGATCATGTTAACAGTGGAAGTGGACTTTTCAGGTAATTCAGAATTTAATTTTGATCAAGTGTACATAGAGTTTTCAGGTTTTTGAAATATACTTCTGATTTTTACAACGTACCCAAGCACTTTGTAGAAAGAAAATGCAAATATTTACATGTTTGCCTTACATAGTGAGAAAGCGAGATAACTTTAAAAGCGATCATCATGAAAACGCATTATTGTATCTCCAATGCATTATTTCTAAGAATGATAGCCTGTGTTGCTAGTGCTCAATGTCTCTTTTTTTAGTCTAAGAATTCAATTCATTAGTCTAAAATTAAAATAATAATAATAATAATAATAAGAATGACAGATATTATGTATCCCGTTAGTGTGCTTAACAATAAAGTCTTCGTTTACAAGACGTATCTAAATCTTTTTTAAATCTTCTCTTCTCATATATGTGTATATATATGTAAATATATATATATGTTTCAAATATATGTATATGATTGTATATGATTGTTTTGTATACAAAAATTGTATTTAATTTTTTTGCAGGCATATATATAAAATTCTCAATGATCGATATATATATATATATATATATGTATATGGATGTACATTGTACATATACTATACGAATTACTATAAAATTAAAAATAAAACAGTTCTTAATATCTTGTAAAAGAATTTAATTACTTTATTCAATATTATATATAGAAGTCTGCGAATGTTATAGAGATCCCGCTGGGTAGACATAGAAAGTAGTGGTTATGAAATTGCAAACAGTTCCGAGCCAACGAGAAAAGGAGTATATTTGACTGAAAGGGACACGTATTGGATTTCAAATAAAGGTCTCAATCTCGCCTTATATATATAATCACTTATAAAATTTTCCACTGGTTTAAAAAGTTGTTTTTTTTTTTTTTAAGTTTCTCTAAGGTCTAATCTGGAAAACTTTTCTGCAACAAACAGCCGTTTAGTTGATGAAGGCAGTCAGTTGTTTGAGATGTGTAAAATTGCGAGTACGAAAAATTTCATATAAATTATTGTATAATTCAAAGAAGATTATCTAAAGGCGTTGAACTTTCTGCATTCAAAAATTAAAGGCTCAGCTGACTTTGCAGTGCTGCACTATTCACAGACATCATTTGATCATTTTCATATAAATAGTATGTGTATGTATGATTGCTCATGAGTTGAGAAGATGATCTTTCCTTTTGAGCATCATATTTATCCTTCCATCCTTGCGTGATCTTTTTCCGAATTAGACAGAGAGCATCACTGGGAGGATAATTGATGGATTGTAACGTCAAATAGAATCTCACGCGTATGCATATCAGACATTACATTAAAAACTGAAATAACTGCGGCGTGGAATTCAGATCAGAAGTTCTGGTATCAGCTTGCATAGCTGCAAAAGACTTCATTATTTCTGGAGACCATAGTTTCGAAGACAGAAGGTCTACCTATTTTCACTTTTAAAAGTTTCTTAGCAGTTAGCAGATAGGCCCACTTCGAAACGGGAAGTTCACCCGGAGAGACTAGCGCAGCGTCTTAGCCGAAGTGTTGAAACAGGTGTATTTTTTTCGTTATGTATTCCGGCAAATGACGTGAAGTGTACTAGGCATATCCTATTTTTGATCGGAGTAAACATTTATACGCATTGGAAGCTTTCTTTTGGGGGAAGTCCGTTTTGCAATTTGCTCATGAGTTTGATAACATTTGTTCCAAACTAACTGTGCTGAAAGGAGTCCAGGTAAGGTTATACTTGCATTAATAATCCTGCCAAGGAATTTAAGAGATGCTGCCTGATTAATCCTTGTTCCATTTATCGATATATTGTCTACTTTAGTAGATCCCTTTGCCGGATTTAATCACCGAGGGGAGATCATTAATGTATAAATTAACCAAAAGGGGTCCAAAATGGCTGCCTTGAGGCACGTCAGGCGTCACGGAAATTTATCCAAGGTGATGAAGTTAAACAAAACCCAAAATAATTTGTTAGGCAGATACGAACTTATCCATTTCACTAAGTACAAAGGGAAGCCAGAGGTGTGAAGTTTAACGACCAATAAGTCATGGTTAACTAAGCCAAACGCTTTGCTAAAATCAGTAAATGCGACGTTGGTGCGAGAGCCACTAGCGAAAGCCTTGAAAACATGGCAAATAAACTTTAAGAAGTTCGTCAAAGTAGATCTTCCTTTCCGAAGGCCATCGTGGAAGGGAAAAATGTAACATTTAATAGCAAAAGCTAGATGCTGAGTAACAATTCGCTCAAACAATTTCGGTAAGACACTCAACTTGGCGATGACTCTATAGTTCTCAAAGTGACGTCTATTTCCAGATTTGGGAATTGGAATAAGGAAACTACTCTTCCTATACAAATGAAAAGCACCTTATTTCAAGAACTGGTTAAAAATCATTGAAATAATACCACTTGGCTCGTCAGAGCATGTTTCAAGTACATATGATGGATTCCTATCAGGCCCAGGCGCAGAACTATATTTTAGAGACCTTAAATCATCTAAAACATCATTTTCTGAAATGAGCAAGTTAGGAATCGAAACCGATACAGATGAATGGGAATTAGCAGTTGAAAAATGTCGTCGGAAGTATCGAGCAAAGAGATTTGAGGTTTTGATATCATCAGAAGACTCGGAGCCACTGAAAGAAGCCTGCGAGAGATATGTGGAGATTTTTCTTTTGGAGTTGATGAACTTGAAAAATATCTAGGATTAACAAGCAGTGAGGATTTTATCAAATGAACGTATCTGCAATAATATTGGTGGTCGAGGTAATTAAATCTATGCTTTAATGCAGAATAGGCAAAATAGTCGAAAGAAGACGAAATCATAAATTTTTTGAAAAGTTTGTTTTTCCTATTTTTGTAATATTCAATTGTCTTGTTAAACCATGGCGTGCATCTGCTTCGAGGTCGAGGTTGCTTGATCATAACCGATGCAGAAATAGCTAAGTTTAATACGTTATAGAACGAAGACAGTAAGGTTTCATTATTTTTTTTAGCAGAGACATCGAGCATAATATGTGAGAGATGAGATTTAAGCAGTAAGAATTAGTCTTGTTAACATCGTAATATTTATTGGCGGATATTGTATTTGGCACGTTAAAGTAATTGAACGGACCATCATAACTTTAATAAAAGAGAATAAAAATTGATGGATGATTCCGATCGTCAGGTAAACTAAAAGATGGACAGCGATTAACAACTATCTCCGGGAAGTTGACAAAGCAAAGATCTAGCAGTCTGCCACTGCAACTAGGAGGGCTGTTGTATTGCATTAAATTGCGGTCAAATAATTAATTGAAAAACACAATAGCTCCATCAGATATTGAAGTGAGTTCAATACCAAGTGATTTTTGGCAAAATGAAGTCCCTCAATGCCATGACTATATTAATAGGTCCAGACTTTTCGGACACATCATGAATGAGGGCAGCATGTTTCTTATAAATGAAGATATCCGCATTTATGGGAATGGAGGTTACATACAACTGTTGCCAATAAGTTCAACGTCGGGAGGAGTAGGAAATTCAATTGAATGGGAAAGGACCGCAGCAGATATGGCAATTAAAACACAAGGGCTATCCAATCGTTCCTTCTTGAAAATCTGAAAAGAATTGTGAAAAAGTTCTGAAAAATGTAAATCAGATTTTTCCCAAGTTTACCAAGTTCAGTGAGAGCCAAGTTTTGTGCTCACTAACTTGAGATAAGTCGGGCGAACTTTCGAGTTTAGGCCCAAGGGTGAGAAGATAAATTCGAATTTAACTAGCAAATACACCTACCACATCTGTTAACAAAATTCTGTAAGCATTTTAACAGAACTTTTTCAAATATTTAAAATTAATATATAGCTGGCTTTGAAAGTCTACTCCGTCCATATTAAACAACGTAAAATATTTTTGTTGACATGTCATGAATTTATATGAAAATACCTTTGAAACAAGTAATTTAAATTCTGCTTATGGGAACTATGTTTAACAACATTTTGAAATTTGGTATGTTAGCGAAAAATGGATATGAAAGAACACCTAAATTTGAGACTTTAGCGCGACAAAACTAGAAAATGTCGCCAATATTCCCCTATATCACGTGAATCTATATAAAAGTAACTGTCGAAAGAACAAAAACGTTCAAACTTTTCGTTCGAGAACTATTTTTAACAATTTTGAAAGTTGGTATGTTAGCGAAAAATCGGTATGGAACAACACAAAAATTTGAAACACTAGTGCGGCCAAACTAGAAAATGTTACCTATATTCATCTAGATCACGTTAATCTAGGGATAGATGTATATTCTTCCATTTTTAATTCTATTGCGACTGCACCTAGCGACTGCTCTGCACTTAGTTTCGCCGACGCACCTGGCCACTGCTGTGCACCTAGCGACTGCGCTGCATTTAACTGCAACGCTGCTCCTGGCAACTACGCTTTATCTGACGACTGCGGTACATGTAGCGACTGCGCCGAACCTAATAAACTCTTGTACTACGTGTATTGCAGGGTATAACCTAGAGATATTAAACAACCAACAGCGAAATTTACCTTGAAGGAGCACTTGCTTTTAATTTCTAAAGTAGTATTAGTTACACTACTTAACACTTAGTTAATTAGTTATTTTGGCATTTTTATTGTTTAGCGATCGTCAAATTAGTGCTTGCGTTTTGCTTGTCCATGTTTGATTTGACTCATTTGTTATCAAATAACGTGTCCCGAAACAAAAGTGGCAATAATAAAATCCTTCAATATCAATTTTGCACTAACAAAAGCTTCTTAGTTTAGGAAAGTCATAAATGGAATTGTGAAAAAAGGATCAAATACAAGTCCGCTTAGAATAAGGCGGATAATCATAACTCATCCACGACAAATAATAACGATACGTCAAAATATTCGTTAGGGCTATGAAAAGCTTTTGCTTAATAAATTAATTTGAGAAAGCAATTGTTAGGGTCATAAATTAGTTCCGTTAGTAAATGGCATCAATCGTTTTACTATGTCTATAATTCAAGTTTTGGTAAGGAAGAAGTTCTAAGTCTTGAATATTAAAAGGGAAAAAAGAATCTAAATCAGATGTTATGAACTATATGGATTATTGGTAAAAAAACAGGAAATAGACAACAATAACGGGTCGCGGTCCACCATAAAATACTCTACACAACTCTGTAGTTAGACATATCCGTACCATTTTGAGCAGTGTTTCACCTTGGGCCAAAACGTGTCAGTACACCAAATTTAATCGTTTTCCACCTAGCTGCAGCGCTGCACTTAACTGAATGCAGCGATGCATTTAGCTATCGTGCTGCACATAGCTTCAGCGCTGAACTTAACTGAATGCACTTAACTATATGTTACACTACTTAACACTTACTTAATTAGTTATTTTGGCATTTTTATTGATCAGCGGTCGTAAAATTAGTGCTTGCGTTTTGCTTGTCCAGGTTTGAGTTATTTGTTATCAAATAACTTGTTCCGAAACAAAAGTGGCAATAATAAAATCCTTCAATATCAATTTTGCACTAACAGAAACTTCTTAGTTTAGGAAAACCATAAATAGAGTTGTAAAAGGAGGAGCAAATAGAAGACGGATAATCATAACTCATCCACAATAAATAATAACGATACGTCGAAATATTCGTTAGGGCTATGAAAAGCTCTTGCTTAATAAATTAGCTTGTGAAAGCAATTGTTAGGGCCATCACATAGTTCCGTTAGTAAATGGCGTTAATCGTTTTACTATGTCTATAATTCAAGCTTTGGTAAGTAAGAAGTTCTAAGTCTTAGACCAAGAGAGAGAAGAATCTAAATCAGATGTTATGATCTATGTGGATTATTGATAAAAAAACTGGAAATATACAATAATAACGGGTCGCAGTCCACCGTAAAATACTCTAGATAACCTTGCAATTATACATATCCGCACCCTTTTCTGCAGTGTTTCTCCTTGGGCCAAAACATGTCAGTCCACCAAATTTGATCGCAATACCTTAAAAACGGCGCTGCACCTGTTGATTGCGCAGAATCCAGCTACAAGGTTTCCTAACGATTGTGCTGCACTTATTGATTATGCTGCATAACGACTTTTAAGAATAAAAGCTAGTTTAAGTAAGACATAGGTGAATCGCGCGTATTAAGCAATGTTGCTTTAATGGACTTTAAAGAGTCCGATAACGAGAATAAGTGATAGACGTCGTTTAGGTTCTTGCAAACTACTCTCAGCGAATTAAACAGCTCATAATTATATTTACACTGACTAAGCTTAACCAAGATAAAGTGCCTAAAGAAGCGGTTAGGGATATTAAAGCTTATTTCACCAAGTAATAAAGGCGAGTCAATAGCACCGTTTATTACTTTGATTACAAAGGAAACGCCAACAACAAACCTACGTTTCTCAAGAGACGGTAAGGACAGCAAAAGCAGCCTATTTTCATAGGGAGGAAGAGAGGCAATCGGATCCCGACCCAAATTTCTAAGGGTAAACAGGAAGAATTGCTTTTGAACAGATTCAATTGAATCTACATAGCATCTATATAAAGAAGACCACACAACGGAGGCATACTCAAGATAGGTCTAACCAACCACATGTACAACCTTTTCGTAATAGGATCATCAAGTTCTTCGGACCACCTTTTGATAAAACCAAGCGCGGACCTAGCTTTGCTTATCCAGAGCTCAATATTCAAGTTAAAACGTAACCTATGGTCAAATAGAACGCCTAAATCTGTGAACGAATTGACATCCTCCAACGTGTGCGAATCAACGAAATACTGAGTAATGAATGATTTTCTTCTTGAGAAAGAAAGCATCTTACATTTATTTCGAATTAGTTTCAAAAAATTCAAAGAACACCATGCAACCAAATTATTCGAGACACTTTGAAGCTGATGTGATTGCGATTCAACAAAGAAACGACAAAACATTTTCACATCATCAGCCTACATTAAGATCTGACTGGAATTAATCCCCAATGGGAGATCATTAATGCATAAACTAAATAAAATGGGACCTAAGTGGCTGCCTTGAGGTACGCCAGACGTCACGGTGAATTCATCCGAGGTGATGGGGTTAAACAAAGCCCTGAATGATCTATTGTGCAGATAAGAGCTTATACACTTTGCTAAATAGAGAGGGAAGCCAGAGGCTTGGAGTTTAAAGATAAGTAAGTTATAGTTAACCATTTCAAACGCTTTGGTTAAATCAGTGTATATCAAATCTGTGCGAGAGCCACTAGAAAAAGCCTTGAAAACTTGACAAGTAAACTCTAACAAGTTAGTGAATGTAAAGCCGTGCTGGTGCGGAGAAATATACGAATATTAATTTATTGCCATTAGGCAAAGGCCAAATGCTGAGTCACAATTCGCTCGAACAACTTGGGCAAGACACTCAACTTGGCTATGCCTCTGTAGTTCTCAACAAATTGTCTACTTCCACTCTTGTGGATAGGAAACTACTCTTTTAACACGAAGGGAAAACACCTAAATTCAAGAACAGGTTAAAAATCTTTGAGATCACACCACATAACTCGACTTCCATCAGGTGCTGACGCACAACAATATTTTAGAGAACTCAACCCTTTAAAAACGTCATCTTCCGAAATTACCAAGTTAGGAATTGAAACCAAGTTAGTTATAGGATATGGGTAGCTTGCGGACAAATCGAAATTAGCAATCGAAAAGTTTCGTCGGAAATACTCAGCAAATAGATTTGAGATTTCAAAATCATCCTAGGAATCAGACCCATTAAAAGAAACATGCGAGGGATATTTTGAACTTTTCCTTTTAGAGTTAACAAATTTGAAAAAGTATTTAGGATTAGCAAACAGAGAGGATTTAATGAACTGAAGCTATCTGCAGTAATAATGGTGGTTGAGGTAGTTAAATCTATGCCTCGCCACCGAGTAAGCGAAATAGTCGAGCGCAGAGCCACTTTTCGAATATTGCGTGTTTTTTCTATTCTTGTAATATATAATTGTCCTATTAAACCACGGGGGACACCTGTTTCGAGGTCGGCACTGTTTGATCCGAGCAGATGCAGCAATAGCTAGATTTAATGTATTGTAGAACGATGAAAATAAGCTTTCAATACTTCCGGTACTGAGAAATCAAGCGTCATATGTGAAAGACGATGTTTTAGCAATACAATAATGATTTTATGAAAATCATAACATTTATTTAAAAAAGGTTGATTTGGCACATTAAGGCAGTTCAACGAACCATCATTCTTATGACGAAAGAAAATGCGCATTGATGGATGATAAGAGTCCTCAGGTAAGATAAAAGATGGGTAACGATTTACGTTAATCTCACGAAAGTTGGTAAAGCAGAGATCAAGCAGTCTACCGTTACAATTAGGGATACGATTATATTGAGCCAAGTTATGATCAAACAATTCATTAAAGAACACAACAGCCCCATCAGACGTTGAAGTAGGAATCAAACAGCCAGAATTATCATTGTTACACCAAGTGACTTGAGGCAAGTTGAAGTCACCCAATGCAACGACCAAATCGTTAAGTCTAGACCGCTTGGCCACTATACAAATGAGGGCAGCGTGTTTCTTGTAAGTAGAGATATCAGAATTTGGGGGAATATAAAAGCAGGTTACAAATAGCTGTTTATTAGGCAATATCGCACGAATGGCGATAAATTCAACGTCAGGAGAAGTGGGAAATTCTATTGAATTGGACGGGACTGACGCAGATATGGCAATTAATACACCACCAACAATGCGATTCACTCGATCCTTTCTGAAAACTTGGAAAGAATTGTGAACAAGTTCCGACGAATGAAGATCGGGTCTTAGCCAAGTTTCGGTGAAGGCCAAACAGAAAAACTTTGTGCTCACTGAATTTAGAAAAGTAGAACGAATTTTTGAATTAAGGCCTCTAACATTTTGATAAATGAGAGATAATGGGCCTGAAGAAACATTTAGTTTTTTGAAGCCGACAAGACTACTGCTTTGGTATTACGGGGACGATCTCGAGGGATAAATTCCTTAATCAAGGATCCTACTGGCCACAGTGGTTTGTTTAACATCATATCACTGTTTTCAGTCGGAACTAGTATTTTAAAAGAGGAGATTGCCGTAGATTGAGAATGAGCCATTTTGAAATTGCTAACGCGCTTTAAGGTGACTGATGGGATTTTCGCCGCCACATAACTTTTTATGTTATCCACCGATGTTTCAGGTGCCAGTCTTGACACAAATATTGCTTTTCTGAGGGGAACTGCTGTCAAGCAAATATTATTAGTTGGAACAGGAGGGTTCACGGTTGGGGAGTTTAGAGTTGGCTTGTGCGACTTGCCCAGTCTGGTGACCAGCGTTCACATTCGAAAAGCCAGGGGGAGAGGATGATTTATTTTTCTATTTATTATTTTTAGGCGATGGCGCTTGATTAGAGTGAGTGGCGGCCCTGGGCGGAGATACCCTTGCCACTTCAGCGTAGCTTAAAACGGAAGCACTTGCCGGCTTGTTTGTAACTATTTTGTTACCAACCGACTCAATAATATCGGAAACATTAACGTTCATTTTAGAGTCAGATGGATCGGTAACTTGTACCAACGAATCAGATTTAGAGGAACTCCGAGGTGACGTCCCACACGCTACGCTACGGGTTGTTATTTTTCTGGCTTGGGTAGAAGATGAGTGCTCAATAAAACGACGCTCATCAAACCTAGACTTAGTTAGCTCAAACTTCTTCCACAAGGAGCCGAGATTTCTACTCAATTCCGAGAAACCATTTCGCGTCCCCGTGAAAAGTTTATAAAAATCAATGTCCCGCTGCCTACAGTGAGGACATGACCATCATAAGCCTTTGGAAGGGTCAGCGACTGCGCCAGCAGCAGGGCCGAGGATACCAGCACACTTTTATACTTTTACAAATACCCAGTTTTAAACGCGTGTAAAACGGAAACAAAAAAATTTTAAGCCATAACACTAACAAAAACGTACGATCTCGCGCGCGTCACTTGCCAGACTATATATACAATATAAAATTAATAATCAAATAAAACATTTAAATAACTTTTTGATTAAGCATTAACTAATGTATACTATATTATTAATACTAGTATTATTATTAGTATTTAATAATATTGTATAGAGAGAAGAGACAACCAATCCCACTTGCATTGGCACACACGTACACGTGCGCACACATATATGCACGCTTTTAAATTTAAAAAGAGTTTTTTAGAAAGAGGAAAAACAAAACAAAATTACAAAAACCAAACCATAAATAAAAGGAAGTTAATTTAACTCCAACGTAATATGCATTTTAATTTTCATAGTTTTTCGAATTTTAACCTGTTGAACAGTTAATAGTTGCGACAATATTAACGGCAAAAAATCGCTTAGTGTATAAGTGGCGTATACTGTGGGGTCTTCGAGAGAGTCGTTTGAGAGTAACCTTAACGGTCAAAGGAAATCGAATGGCTTTGAACGTGCATGGAACTCGATTCATTGTTGATTGATGCCAAATTGTGAACCAATTTCAAAAAACTTTATTATATTGACAATGCTATGCCATAATACATAGATACGTTAGCCGTTGGCCGACACAGTAGTAAGATTCAAACGCGTTAAAGTGTTTGAGCTGACTCCATGCACGATTGCCTCAAAAGTTCATTCGCAGACTATACATGTTGAGCTCGTAGGCATGAATTTTGGCATTTTTGGAAGTAGTATTTTAACAGGAAAGGTAGTTGGGCTATTTCGTGTTAGATGTTCTTCACTTTGCACTCTTAAATACCGCAACGAGCTGCCGGAAACATACGCTTCTCTAGGACAGACTTATCGGATATTTCATTATTTCCCTTAGTATTAGTTTATAATCCTTTTACTCAGCTCAACGAGTTATCTGTTATTGATTTGCTAACTTATAGAAGATTTAGAAGAATTTGTAGCCTAGAAAATGCACTTCATACGATTACGAGTCCGTTATTTAGCAAAAGTAAAGACTTTGTAGTTAATCAAAATATAGATCTGCTTGCTCCAAATTTGCTGCAGTTAATTTCTATGTCTAATAACTGAGGGACTGAGGCACTTTTCAATCGCAAAGAATAAAATATTTAATTTTCGAAGTTTTACGGTGACTAACTTGTTTTCTAGTGGCTCTCGCACTGATGTAATACATACATACATACATTTAAGCAAAACATTTGATTTGGTTAACCATAACTTAATTATCTTCAAACTCTAAGCTTCTGGCTTCCCTCTCTATTTAGCAAAGTGTATAAACTCTTATCTGCACAATAGATCATTCAGGGCTTTGTTTAACCCCATCACCTCGGATGAATTCACCGTGACGTCTGGCGTACCTCAAGGCAGCCACTTAGGTCCCATTTTATTTAGTTTATGCATTAATGATATCCCATCGGGGATTAATTCCAGCCAGATCTTAATGTATGCTGATGATGTGAAAATGTTTTGTCGTTTCTTTGTTGAATCGCAATCACATCAGCTTCAAAGTGTCTTGAATAATTTGGTTGCATGGTGTTATTTGAATTTTCTGAAACTAATTCGAAATAAATGTAAGATGTTTTCTTTCTCAAGGAGAAAGTCATTCATTACTTAATATTTCGTTGATTCGCACACGTTGGAGGACGTCAAATCGTTCACAGAAATAAGCGCTCTTTTTGACCATAGGTTACGCCTTAACTTGCATATTGAGCTCTCGTCAAGCAAAGCTAGGTCCGCGCTTGGTTTTATAAAGAGGTTGTCCAAAGAGCTTGATGATTCTTCTATTACGAAAAGGTTGTACATGTGGTTGGTTAGACTTATACTTGAGTATGCCTCCGTTGTGTGGTCTCCTTTATATAGATGCTATGTAGATTCAATTGAATCTGTTCAAAAGCAATTCTTGCTGTTTGCCCTTAGGAATTTGGGTTGGGACCCATATTTAGATTTGTAGATTTGTTCTTGGGGTTTCCTTCTTAAACAAAGTAATAAATGGTATTATTGGCTCGCCCACATTACTTGTTGAGATAAGTTTTAATGTCCTTAACCGCTTCTCTAGGCACATTATCTTCATTAAGCTTAGTCAATGTAAATACAATTATGAGCTTTTTAACCCGCTCAAAGTTATTTACAGAAACCTAAATGATATCTATCACTTATTCTCATTATCAGACTCTTTAAACTCTATTAAAGCAACATTGCTTAATATGCTCGATTTACCTATGTCGTGCTTAAAGTAACATCTCATTCTTAATATCTTACTTTTTGTTTAAAATAATATTGTGTTGTTAACATGTTGGTTGACAAATTTACGCATGTTTGCAATGGTTTAGGGGTTCACTTGCAACCTGGATCTGTTCTTGTTGCGGGTGTGCTTCTGTGCTAGCTGTGTACATGCTTTTTTCTTTTTTTCCTCTTTCTCTTTTTATTTATTTATTCATGAATTATTATCACCTTTTTTTTTAAACTTACTTGCTTATTATTATTCTAGTTTTTTCTTCCTTTTTAATCATATACTAGTTTTAAAACAATTAGCATAAAATTTTCTGTTAAGATGTACTGAATTCGACTGTAATTTTCTTTAGTTAAATATCATGTATAAATGAATAAATAAAATAATCCATTTCCAAAGGATTTCGTTCGTGGACTAAAATTTCGCTTTAGTGCCTACAGACAACATGTTGAAGTTTATTCCCACCGTCAAACAGGGGGAATTTAACTCAAGCGCAAGTTTTGATAATAAAATTGGGACCGTCTAGCAAGTAAAACCTATAGGCTCAAGCGGAAGGATTAAAAGTATGCAATTTTTTCTTTTTTTTGATCAAAGATAGCAAAGATCGAAAAAGCGATTTACAATAATCACCGTTGGAGTTAACGATCAAAGTTAAAAGTAAGGCTGCTGCTCTTTAAGAATAATTGTGACACAGATAAAAAAATGTTTAAAAAAGCTTTGCTTTTATTTTTTTCCATAATAAGTTCAGCTTTCGCGGATGAATATATATATACAAAAAATATTTGCTTTCTAAATTAAAAGCATTGAGCATAAGACACCTTAAGGTTATTTTAAATGCATCATTAAAAAAAAATTATTATTTACACCACTTTTTTTTTACTTTTCACTTTTTAGCTAAGCGATCCTCGTAAGCAGACCACAGGCGCTGGCGATACGAAGCTGCGGCAGTAGCTATGCATTTGGCATGTAGGATACCACGTCCTACGACAGCAATATCAGCACCCTTTTCCTTTATTACGTATTCTGGTTCATTATATTGTTGGCCCAATTTGTCGGCCTTCTCGTCGATTTTAACACCTGGCGTTAGCTGTATTAGACCCGGAAAAGCAAAACAATCTGCGGATTGGCAAACAATGCCAGCTACAAAATCGATATCAATTCCATCGGTGGCTACTTTGCGGGATGCCTCTTTATATGTATCGTCAATTAAATTGCCAGAGACTGACATTTCAGCCAAAAGAAAAACGCCACGTAGTTTGCTGAAACTTTGCCGACTTTGTTTTAATCCCTGCAAAACGCTGCGTCCCGAGATAGTATGCGCGGTCACCACATCAGCCCAACGGGCAATTTCATAAAGCCCTTTACCGCATTGCAAAGACACTGTATTTCCGATGTCAGCAAATTTACGATCTTCCATTATTAGGAATTTATGGCGTTCAGCGATAGCCAATAAAGTCTCAATGAATTGATTGTTAAAATCTTCTAAAATGTCGATATGCGTTTTTAGAAGACATATGTAGGGACCGCATTTGTCCGCTACTTCCAAAACTTGGGCACATTTTGTAAGGTCCGCAGCTAAACATAAATTCGTTTCTTTTGTGCTCATTAAGTTGAACAATTCCTTAGTCACTTCACATTTAGCTAAATTCGCTCGTACTTCGTAAGATATTTTGCTTCGAACGAAATCGCTTCTTACTGAAATGATGGAAAACAAATCAATTTTGTAAATTGTTAACGTAAGTTTAGCAAATCGAGAGGAGTAATACTTCTTTATATTCCCGTAATTTACCACACTCTTTATGTAGATCATAAATCTAACTTGCCTTGTTTTTCATTGTTATCCACAAAATTACCGTCACTGCCTATTTGTACTTCGGCAATATATTTTGCTACACTATCAGCAATTGAACGCTCAATTTTACCGGCTTCCAGTAAAGTGTTGATCAAAAATGAAAGTGTAAACAAAGAGTGCATACGTATTGAATGTTCAGCTATATTCTTGGCACCACCTTGTTCACGGTCAACTACAACTATAGCATCGGTCACCTGAATACCTTCTTGCTTCAAATCACGCACTGTATCCAAAATACTTGACCCAGATGTCACTACATCTTCAATAATAAGACATGTATCACCCAAGCGGAAGATACCTTCAATTAACTTTTTGGTCCCGTAACTTTTGGCCTCTTTACGACGGACAACCATTGGAATATTTTCCTTTACAGCGACAATCGTCGCAATCGGTAGGGCTGTGTACGGAACTCCGCACACATGTTTTGCCACTAAGTTATGTTCTTTCATATAATCTGCTACTAAATTAGAAATCGTTTGCTTAAAGGTTAGAGAAAATACATTAACTGAATAATTTTCCAATTTTTATACAAAAAAGGGAAATACTCTTACCATAACTTCCGGATAACTAACAATAACTCGCAGGTCGAAATATACCGGCGAATTGATGCCCACTTTCATTTTGTAATCTCCGAATTTAAATGCATTAATCTCATATAATTTGAGAACCAATGATTTTTTAGGATCCATATTCTTTATAAAATACAATTCTATAACCGTTGATATTTTTTTTTTTTTTTTTTAAATGTTGTATTATGAATTTTCGAAATTTTGCGGTGAATTGTTTTATAAATCACTAATCACGTGCAGAGGTTTGCTTTTATTAACAAAGAAAATTGATATCGCAGTTAGCACAAACAAGGAATCTTAAGTTAAAATAACAAACCGAAATTAAATGAGAAAACAAACGTTTTCAGCGATTTCATTCATACCTGGTGCAAGTCGATTTCTATATATTTGTTAAATCATTCCGTTTCGTTTTCTTTGACTTTTTGGAATTTGTTTCAAATGTTTTTATTCTTATGTAGTAGATAAAAAATTTTCGATTTCCAAGTACTTTCGTATTCAATAAACATTTTGAATAGTGTTAATATTTAGTTACTTTTAATTACCTTGCTTCTGCTTAACCTTCAAAAATGTCTTATCTCACAAGGTTTTCTATGGTTTTTTTTTAATACCCTCCGCTGTAAAATGGTGATATACTCATTTTGTTTTTCTTTATAATGTATATAACACCCAAAAAGAAGCTTTAGAGACCCTATAAAGTATATATATTCTTAATTAGTGTGAAGTGAGTGTGAGTCTTTATGTGTACGAAACAGTCTACTCTTTTAGGTGCAACAATGAGAAAAATGTGCCATCCCCATACAAAGTTGCAAATGAATCAATTGTAAAAATGTAAGCGGAACGGAGTATTCTGTTACGTTTTTCTTATCCTCAATAATTGCACCTTGTCAGTTTGCTTTAGATGCGATTGAGAGACAGAAAAACCAATTGCGCTCTTGGGGAGCTCTAGCCAATTGAAATAACACGCGCAAAGGGTATTTACCCTTTAAATTATATTGGAAATGTTTTGACTAATGCTGAACTCATTCCTTGTATCTAAGGTTTCGTTTGACAAATTGTCCTAAAGCCAAAGAATGATATAAACATATGAAATTGGAGTCAGATAATATGCAATTACATGGGAAAGACAAAGATCGTTACTTAATTACGCAAAGTGTTTTAGGGGATTTTCCAAAAACTGCCAATAAAATTTGCGTAGTTAAACAATTAAATCAAAGTTTGTTATTTTATATGGAATGTATTTTTACGAATAATTAAGAAGTCATTCTGTTTAAAATATGAGCTGAAAAGCTGCACTTATCAGCATTTAGTTTTTCGAGAGCAAGAATCCTTACCATTTTTTGATACCGTACACGTTCAAAAATTCAAGGTTACTTGCTTTGTTCATATTTCACCTGCACAATGTTTTTCCCTATTTTTTTTTAACAATTTATTTTTATATATTTCCTTTTGTTTAACAATTTACGTGTGTGTACAGATTTTGACTATCAGTTCGGGTTGATAAATAAAATAAAATTTTTGTTGTAATAAATCAAAAGCAATTATAAGTAATATAGATATGAGGCCAAATGTTGCGCGTCCAATTTAAGTCGAAGATGAGGAGTCTAGAATTGCTTCTAAAACTCCTTCCAAGCCGATTGGCGTTCTTTTAGGTCCGCCTGCCTAGCAAAGATCAATATTAAGTACATTCCATGGTTAGTTTGTCAGTTTGAATAAATGAGGAATATTTTTAAAATTCTTTTTCTTCACAGTTTTTGAGATTTTAATTTGTGCAGCTCAAGGCATTTCTTGGATAGATGCAATTTTACAAACTGCATCACCTAGAAAAGGAGCAAAGCCTAAAGTGCTACAAAGTGATATGAAGGATGAACATAAAGATGAGCCAGTTGTTAGTAATGAATGCTTTGCAAATACCATTAGTTCCGTTAATCGAGAGAACAGTGAGAGTAATCAATAGCACAAAGTATTGAAACTTAAAAAAGAATGTTTTAATAGCTTTATGGGCATCACAAAGCCGTTTTGAAGTTTAGGACATTATCTTAAGAGTGTAGCGTGCCGATGAGATGAAGATGTCAAAGGGATTGTAAGTCGTAGTCCTTCAACAGTTACTTAATTTTCCATACTTACTGAATTATTTATACTTAATTTTTATTGAAATTATGCAGAAACTTAAACGTATAGTAAACCATATAAGTGGCTTTGAAGGATCCAATGTGGAACCAAGAAAGAGATTGCGTTTCGCGACATTTCAGAATAAAAAAAATTTATATACAAAAATTTTGATAATTTTTTTAATTAATTTATTTACGGCAAATAATTTTATTTATTATTCAAATACATTGCTATGTGTATATAGGTAGAGGTCTACAGCTGAGGAGAATCTGAAAAAATGTTTGTTTGTTTTCGCTCATAAGAAGGTTTGTTTTCGCTCATAAGAAAAAAATTTTGCAATTTCTCCTTTTATTTTATTTCTTTATTGCTTTACATGCTTTTAAAAGTGTTAAAATTTATTAAAATATATCGTACTTTTTGTGTGTTTATTGCTAAAACTGATCATCGCAGATACCGTACGTGTTTCCTTAAATACAAAAAAAAAAAATTGAAAACGTTTGTCGTTATCCTTAGTAGTTTCCCAAATCTTTTCAAGTGAGCGGTTATTTTACAAATAACTAAATAATAGACAACCATAAGGCATAATCGCCCCGGAGCCGTCAGATAAAAACTCGAATAAATTTAATCTATTAGCTGAGACATACCCCCAAAGAAAAAAAATTGAAAAATCCCGACTTTTTGGTGTTGCCAATCAGTGACATCACTCTTATTGATAAAAAATATATTCTTATTTCTTCAACCGATGCTAGAGTCACAATTTCCCAAATTAGCCCTTTTGCTATAAAAAAAGCCCTAGATAGCATTACAACATACATAGACTCTATCTCGATTCTACACGATGGGAATTTACTGGTCCTCGCTAGGTACTGAAAAGCTCATAAAATCGAAATCTTTAGCTAATCTATGTGCTATTTCCGCTAAACTGCATGAAAAACTTAACTCAGTTAGATGCGTAATTTATGCTCCGTGCTTAAAGCACGTGCCGGAAGATGAAATTGTTCGCGAAATGGGCAATCAAGGAGTGACTGAAGTATATAAATTCACCAAACTGAATGATGACGGAAAAACTCGCTCTACTACAGGAAGGATTATTTTAACCTTTGATCGCTATCGATTACCGCGAACAGTTGATGTGGCGTGATATAAATGTAAAGTAGAACTATACATTCCAAATCCTATGAGATGCAAAAACTGCCAACGCCTGGGTCATACGGCAAAAAGATGCACCAGTGCTCCATCTTCCTCCACATGCTGAAAACTGTACGCATAGCTTCTACTTAAATTGCAACAATGCCCACGTTTTACACAAATGCGTGAAATTTAAAAAATCCAAACAGAAAATTACTGTGGCATGGGCGAAGCGCAACGCAAATACCGGGAAAGAAATCCATCTCTAGCCCAGGGAATTGGCAAAAGTAATACCTACGCTGCTGTTCCCTCGTAAATCGAGCTTAATAAGCCTTTAACTCCAACTCCTTCCAATGAAAAACCTGTTCCAGCATTACTCAAAAATTATATTGTGAAACCAGTTCCATCACCTGCCAAAGATTACATTGAAAAAACTAAAGCAACACCAAATACTGAAACAATTAAAACGACGACATATATGCTAAAGTCTAATAAAGTAAATTCCCCAGAATCTCCAGCTGTCAACTCTAGTCAACAAATTACAAGCAGTAATGAATCCAATATCCAACCAAAATCCATTCTTTCATCCATTAATCAATCTTCAATTTCAAATTATTCATGTGCGCCCACTCGTTGCGCTTCAAATGTACCAAGCCACCTAAGCACAGATTATTCTGCTGGTAAGAATAAATCATTAACGCAAAAGTCCTATAGTGACCTTTTCGATGGAGACTCGGGCATGTCAACTTAACCTTCCTTCATTACAATTAAATAAAGTTTTTAAAATTCTACAATGGGACATTAAGGGACTTATTAATAATTTTGATGAACTCCGTACACTCGTAAGTGATTTTAACCCAAACCTTTTATCGCTTCATTGTAGAAGCTCTTTTAATCCTCTTCCATCCAAACCATATACTGGTCACTTCACGAATGCTGATCAAAATTCATATTCCAAACAAGGAGTTGGTGTTTTTCTGAAATCAAATATACCTTACAAACGCATAAATTTTAGCTCAAACATACAAGCCATAGCGATACAAATAATCTTAAACATAAAATTTGCAGTGCTTTCGCTCTATGTCCCACCTTCGCAATTGTTTTCTCAGCAAGAACTTTACAATTTATTCTCCGTAATCTTGTGCACGAGAGATCTCCACATGGGCAAACTCCTCAGGGGATAAAAATTCTATACAAAAATCAAAAAAAATGCACATTTGTCGAAAACAAATGTGCGATGCAGAAAATCTACTGATGCATATTAACGACTTACCAGTACTAAATGTTCACATGCTTCATGTTCTTGGGCTGACGTTTTCCAACAATTATCGTTGGAAAACACACTGCCTTCGGTTAAAAAACTCTCTTTTAACAAGGGTGAATTTCATACAGTACGTTGCTTGGAGAAGCCATGCGCATATTAACACTATTGCTTATCTTACCAAAATGCTTGTGTTAAGCAAGATTGACTATGCTTTGATAATTTACGGCAATAGCTGCAAATCTAATATAAACATTCTTAAACCGCTCTATCACCAAGCCGTTACAGCAAGTTGTTATGCTTTTCGGACGGCGCCCATAAATAATATTACAACTTTAGAAAATAGCCTTTATGAGTTAAAAGCTAAAATAGTCCCCAAGCTTCTTAATTCAAACAAATCTATTCTTGGTGATGACGTGAGAAAGATTGTTATTGCGAAGAAAATTCCAAAGTGGCCATCTGCAATTGAGTATTGTTTGTACCTCGCAAAGGAATTGAAAATTCCCTTAAAAATTTTCCGCTCTTTTGGTGTTAAACCTCCATGAATTTTGAAAGACTCCTCTTTTGACATCTCGCTGTCTATGTACAAGAAAGAAGACACTCCAATTACGTCTTCAGGAATCTAATAGCTGAAAAAACCCAAGTATAGGACAATACTGGTTGGAATCTTTTATACACAGACGGCTTAAAATCTTCTGGTCTGCCTCCTGCTTGTGCCGTGGTAGATGCTACAGGACGGGTTCTTCTTAACCTCATATTTCCCGAAAGTACTTCAACTTTCACAACCGAAGCCAGAGCTATCCCTCACGCGGCGAACCCTGCCCATAAAAGAATACTCAAAACCGTCATTGTTACCGACAGTTTGTCTGTATTACAAGCTATTCGGAACCATTCGACTTCGAAATGGGTCACCATCAACAAATTAAGAAATATAATTACTATACCCGACGGAAAAATTAAAATGTTATGGGTACCAAGTCACATCGGTTTATGGGGAAATGAGCTGGCTGTTCGAGCGGCAAAGTATGCTGCTTCTGCTTCTCTAATTATGGATGATGTCATGGAAAAGTTAGATCTTCAAAGATACATTAGGAGAAAAGTTAAAGTGAAAATTGCAGAAGGAAATTTGCAATACCATCATCAACACTACTCTTCCAATAACCCTCAATTAATTCCACCTTTATATACAACGAACGTTGAGAAAACCAAGATCCAAACATTTTCGAGAATTCGCCTTGGTCATACAATTGAAACTCACCAATGGATCTTGAAGAAGTCTTCCTCCCTAATCTGCAGTTGTGGACAAAATCTCACCATATAGCACATTCTCTGCGACTGTCTTAACTTTTCCTTGGTTAGAAGTATTGCATTTGGAACGATTAACCCTTTGGACATTCTACAGTCAGCTTCAGAACAGAATATCAATTCAATGTATTACTTTATTAATACTAGTAAGCTTATTATCTAATGTACATTTATTTAAATTAGAGCCGATAGCCTGTGTTGCTAGTGCTCAATGTCTTTTTTTTTAGTCTAAGAATTTATTTCATTAGTCTAAAATTATAATAATAGTAATAATAATAATAAAACGGAAGCTGACTCTGTAGCATATTCAAAGGGCTTCTAACTCTTTCTTGCTTTCTTTTCTTTTTCATCTCTTTAATCAGTTCTTCTTTGAAAGGACGCGTTTGAAATGAAGCAGGGGCAGTAACGCCCACATCAATGGAGCCCACCACACCAACGGAAGGAAACCTCGTCGTACCGCTAAAAAATGTTAAGAAACTTTAGATTTTCGAAAGTAATGGTGATTGAAGCGATTAAGCTATTTGATCCCTTAAGATATTATATGTATCTCGCTATGTTCCAAAGATAGTTAAACAAATAACGGTGACTCGGGAAAATCTTGTAACGAGTTTTCTTGGGCGAGGTATAACTCGATCACTCCAAGGTTCGTTGCAAGAAATTTTGAATAAAAATCCGGACCTTCGGGGGGAATGGTGTATAATTTCCTTGATTTATTATTTCCTTTTTACGGGAGAGAAGTACAGCGATGGGTAGAAGCTGGCTATGGCAAGGAACCAGCGAGGCGACCTGACTTGTCGCGCTATTACCGTTTTTCTTTTTACTTGCGAGGTTAGAACTTTCACTTCCTTTTCGTTTCGCTTTTAATATCGCGGGGCGCTAAAAGAAAAGAACCGGGTTCGTTGCTAGTGTCATAGCTGCCGCCAGTTGGTCTCTGCTTCGTTACTCGTCGGGTAATACCAAGACAAGATGTTCCTCCGTCTTTCAGGGATGACGACTAACACACCTAGCCAGTACATCCCCTATCCGTGGAGTCATTTGTCTAAAAGTTTTTCAGGGGTGACGACTGACACACCTAGCCAGTACATCCCCTATCCGTGGAGTCATTTGTCTGAAATTTTTTCAGGGATGACGACTAACACACCTAGCCAGCACATCCCCTATCCGTAGGGTCAAAAAAAAAGATTTGTCGTATTGTCCGTACCCACTTACCTTCAAGCAGCTATGACACCGAAATGAAAGAATCTGCGCGATGTGCTGCTCTTTTATAGCTGAAGTCTCGGTCGCTTGTCCCATTGCCAACAGGTTCTATGTGTTTACATACGCTTATGTGTACGCTTAGCTTAGATTGGCTGCAGTCGCAACCTTAGTTACGACTTGCATGATGCTGCTTATACATAACTTGATATCACTTACATCTAGCTTATTATTATGTTCGTTCAAATTTCGACGCAACAGGCACCCAGGTACCAAATCGCGTGATTCAATCACCGTTAGGTATGTGAGTGCTTGTGCCTTTCTATGCCACTGTGTTTGCATATGCTTGTTTTTGTTTTGTGTGTTTCTACATGTGTGATCGTGACTTTGTACATTTTGTGCTCTTTGCGAGTACGGATATTGGTGTGCATTGCTATGTGTGACTCTAACGTTTATTTGTTTTGTCTGATCGTATATTCATTGTAGAGCATAAGGGTTTCTACCTAATTATATACCCTAACGGGGTTTATGCAGTAATGCGTAATATGTAAGCGTTTTTATCGTTCGCTTATACAATTTTAAGGCATACAGATTTCTGTATGTTACTATGACCTAACAATACTATAAAATGCTATGTGTGATTCTTTGGTATCTGTGTTTGCATGAGCGAGTGTGCTTATGCATTGCGAAGCATAAGGGTCTCTACATACTTAAATGACCTAGCGGGATTTATACAGTAATGCGTAATATGTAAGCGTTTCTATCGTTCGCTTATACAATTTTAAGGCATACAGATTTCTGTAAGGTACTATGATCTAACAGTACTATAGTGTGTGTTTTTCTGATATTATGCGTTTGATGTTGAAGGAGGCTACTCGTGTATTGTTCACAGAACGACATGCGTGGGCAGATCGGACTTGCTGGTTGCGGATTGCGGGTAGACTTTTAAGCGGACGGACTAGTTATTGGTAAGGGAGTAAAAATGCTTCCTTACAATCTTTACTTTTTCATTAAAATTTATTTTGTCCCCTTCAATCTAATCACCCTTAGATTAATATAGTCGTGCCAGCGCTTTCTCGAATCCTGTGATATGGGCTTCCCAACATGACCTTGAAGTCTTTTAGCAATTAGCCCCCAGATCACAAAATCTATGCAGCATAAAATTCAACCTTTCAGCAATGATACCGATAGTAATTAATAAAATATCATCATCTCCGTCTCAAATTGGTTGGTCTTCTTTTGCTCAGTTTATATGCTCATATGTTGAGATTTATTTATATAAGAGATTTATATATATATGAATGGAATTTGTCTAGTGCCAGAGAGAGTGAGTCACCATTGAAATTGTTTTATTAATATGCAATTGTACGAAAAAGGTTTCAATTGGAGTGCGTATATATGTATTCTACTTTCACTAAGGTTCGACTAAGCACATCTGAACCTATGTAAGCGTATTGTCTACACTACATATTCAAACACTATTATATATATATATATATCACACAAGTCGGATGTAAAATCGGAGATTTGTGGCAAAATTATATTTTCATTAAAGTATTCTAAGTTTCGATAGAAAATTGCACTTGTTCATGGATGTGTTCAAGAATACGTATCCATGCACGAATGTATGTATTGGCATATAGATCCTACTTGGAAGGATGAACCTGTTGAAAAAGTCATGGAAAAGGCTTTTGCATTGAAAAGGGCCTTGAATCAACACACCAAATCGGAAGATTCGTAGCTGTTACCCCTTCACATGAATTGCGGCGAAAACACCTTGAATTTATTGCAGAGGTTGCATCCGTCATTGAACACTTCTTCAACAGAATCAGAATTGTGTGAGATTTTGCAAACGAATTCGGTAAGTCTTCAAAGCTTGACTTCCCTTGGATTTCCAAATTGGAATTGTCTCGCGATCAGATATTGAACCTTGTCCTTGCCGTAGGCCTTTTGCCGTTCGCAGCAATAATGACATCTGCCAACGGTAACGGCGTGCGCCTTGACCTTGCAAACGAGTTCAAAATAGTAAAATATGTAGTTATTGAAAAAATGTTTTTCCTCTACTTTTTATTACTTAGTTTAAAAACTTTGCAAACATTTAAGCAAAGTATCTCTCAGTTTCATACGTAACGATTGTTTACCGCCACATACGATATGAGTTTCATTTTCATCAAACTTAATAGTAGTATCTTCATTAACTAAATGTAGAGTAAGCGCACTACCGTTTCTGTCCATTTTAATATTTGTAATACCATCCTGAACCAGCCGCTTCATAAGCATGTCCACATCTAAAGTACCGTATTCGTATTTGACGTTATTCAGTACTTCTTCGCGGGTTGGAGGCGACACTTTACCATTTCCTAAAGTCTGTTGTTCCGATGTTTTTTCACAGCACGGCTGGATGTTATGTACTTTATCCTTAACCTGCAGCAGACCAGTTACCGTTGAAACGCTGAAGCCATTACCTACGTCGCGCGGCACGATTTTCATGGCCATTTCTGCTGTAATGTAAACACGATCAAGTTTCCTCTTCAACGGTAGTCGTATTATTTCACCGCATTTAAATGTTATAATCTTCTTATCCTGTACAATACAAGAAAGAGAGAGAGAGAGAGAGAGAGAGAGAGTAAGAAGCCATCCAATATAATCAGTCTCTTACAAGTTATTACTCTATTATGCTTACTGGCTGTTCTATAAAAAGATTCGGAGCAGTTGGATGTGGTTTTGTATATGCGTCAGGGATGACTAATACGCTAGGCTTCAGCTCTTTGATCAATTTATTCGCCTGTTGGTAATTTAATGAAGTATCGATCGGACAATAAAAGGCTTTCATAGCCAGCGGTTGAAATGGTGCTAATACTTGCAAATATGGAAAATCAGGCTCTGCAAAACGCAAATACAAAATGAGGATAATATATATACGTTGTAACCAAACCGACTTGTATGTACCTGTAAATATAATGGAGTTATTTGAGTTATTACCCCACATCTCTATGAAGTGAACAGCGTCACCAAATCGGAGACTTGGATGCCCACAAAATACGACACAAGGCTAAATGTGAACGACATAATATAACAAAGCCTTGACAACAAATCAAACAATTGCGTCTATGCATAATTCTCTCAGAAGTTTACCCATATGATTCGCCATTCATTATATTGCTAAGCATAGTTCATCTGGCACGAATACATAACACAAAGATGACCGGTGTCATGAATCAAGTGAAGACTTAAAATTGGGCCAATACATCTTTAAATATTAAGAAAATACTATGGGTATCAGTTGATATGGTGCACGAACGATCGAGTTATATTCGGAACACGTGAATATAAAATAGAGGAGGAGGAAAGAGGAGACAGTTCGTGAAACTGAAAGATAGTTTAAAAACTCTTGTTGAGGAATATTTTAATTGGCAAGATTTTTCGAGCCACTTCCTATATCGAGTAAATCAAGGCTTCAGTCGACTCTAGTGAAAATTTGATCTTTGCCAAGACAATGACTAAACGTTTGTTGTTGAAACTTGCTTGGCTTCCGTTTCCAAATTATGCGTAGACGCAATGTATTTACCTGGCGAAAGTCTTTACTAAATCCATCAGAAAAAACATGTTTGTAATGCTTTAATTTGGAATTCCTTAAATAGAATGCATGAGGAAAAGGATCATCGGGTAGGTAGACTTTATTTTGTTTAGCCGAACTTAACCATTCAGCCAAAATGTTTGAATAGGCTAGAGAGCTGTCCGCAACTGGTGATATAAAGAACATAGGCACGTTATTTAATCCGGCATTTTCTAGATTTTGTGTTAAGCACTCGAAAAGATCGTATACTACGCCCGATGGATAGCAAGGTATTAAAGCGGAACCATTGTTACGTATAGTTAAAGCTGTTAAAAAGAATATATGTTTCTTTAATAGTAGAAACTTTTTCATCTTATTGTTTGAGATACTACTTAGACTTACCCACATTCATGCAGAGTTCTCCTAGTTTCGTGTCAGGATTAACAGTAGGCGCTTGAGTTAAGCCAGTCATTATTAAAACATCTGCATGCTTTAAGGCTGATTGATTTATTGGCCTAGGATGTGTAGTTAGAGTAGATGAGCCGCTAACGTAGCAGATTTTCTCATGCGCTGTACTTAACACCCAATTACTGGATCCTAAACAGTAACCCGAACTAACGGGTGTAGCAATGAAAGCTCCCAAAATATCTAATTTTTCATCATAACCCATTATTGTTACTTGAGCCAAGCTATTATGCACATCTTGCAAACTAAATATTGTCTTCCATTTTTTGGGACGAAAAGCGTCGCATAATGGACTTGGCAATAAATGCAACATGTCTTTCCAAAGATTGGCCGTACTCGCTTTAGGGGCTACTTCTATATATTCTACTAACTCTTCCAAGAAAAATCGACCAATTTGTAAAGTGGGTTCGGTCGCGTACACTTTTCCTTTGAAACCTGTATTCTCGGTTATGTAAGGCAAAGCGAGCATATTCAAATAATTTGATATCAAAATGACATCAATTTCATTGAAATCCATCATTTTATCCATGGGGGGTGTAAATTCAGGTGAAGAGTCTACAAAGACTCTATTACAACACTCCTTCAGTTCACCGTCCATTTGCGGATCATGTTCTCGACTGGGAATCCAGTTTGGTAGATTCGATAATTTTACACTTTGCACAAACGGCAGTGGCAGGAAATTCAACACAGTTTGCTCAGTTAAGCCGCAATCAAGCATAATACGCAAACCTTTGAATGTTATCACATAACATGGCTTGGCCAAATCATTACTTAAGCAATACTATATTTCAGAAAGTAATGATTATTTGTAGGTTTCGGTATAAATTGAACAACAAACCGGGACTCACCAAACGCATTTTCTGTCATCTATAGTTGACTCAAAGAATAATTTTAATCTTTTCGCTTTTTTTTCTTTTTAACTTTAACCAAGCGCTTGCTGGAAATGTTTGTTTACACAATTTTTTTTTTTTCTTTTTATTCTTTTATGATATACAGCTAAGTGATAACAAATTAAACGTTCTTTATTAAGGGTAGATGGCGCCACAAGAGCAATATCGGCGATTCCGCGACAAAAATAAGAAAAAAAAAATTTCCATTGGGATTCCAGTGTATAATCGCGTTTTAGTTCTTTATACCATATCTATGTAAATAAATGAATCATATAAAGTGAACAAAAGCGTTGTCTTAAGTCTAAAAACTATTTACACAATTTAGAGCTGCAAGTAAAGCAAATTATTACATTTTCGCTCGCAAAAAGGAAAAATATTATTCATATGCTGCTCTTCAAGCAGACAGAGGCGCTAAACGCTCTTCGTTTATAAGTGACTTTTTTTTAAATTACTTCTTAACTTCTAGAACAACTTGACATTCAGTCGCGAAACTTACTTTAAAAGCAGAGAAAAGAAATTTTTTATGAAAAGTTTCGATTACAAAATTTCTTCACAAATTACCATCGATTTGCGAACGTTATTCAAACGAATTCAAAAACACAAAACTACTACAGCAATCTTTTGTCAAATCTACTCTCCCGGAATACTTCTAATTCAAACCTGTACTGGCGACGCGATATCCTGGCAATGCAAAAAATAAATTACTCGTCATACATAAAATAAAAATGCAGGTAAACAAAAATTTCAATATATTCTTCCCTTGTCAAGATCCAATTTGAAGGGACTTGTGCAGATCTGTAACGTTCTGGACAAATAAGTCCGTGCTACCAGCTGCCCTGTTAACTCTACAGCACTTACTTTTCATGAAAACAGTGAAAGCAGTTTCATCATTGTATGCGATTTCAAACGAAAATTATCATTTCCAAGGGAAAATGTTTCATTTTATTTATTTTCATTAGGAAATTTTTCTTCTTAAAGAAGCCAGCATTATGAGTTAAGAGGCGACGAAATGTTTAAAGGAAACTGCTAGGTACTCTGTAAATACTAAGTGCTGCCAACTTCCATATCTTTAATATCAACATTGTCGTTCGTCATTTGCTTTTTGACGTTGAGGCCAAACTAGTCGGACTACTAGCATTTAATTATGATTTTAAAGACTTAATTTAGAGGCTTTGACAGTTTGAGTTTATTTCAGCGTGGTTGTAAGGCTTTATTTCGATGAATCGCAACATCAACTTAATCCATGCAAAAATCCCGAAAGTTGTCGAAAAAGGGCATTGTCTAACTGCTATGAATGCTAACATTGGCTTATGAAAAACCCAATCTGTCAATGATCCTAGCCAAACTGCGTTGGCGATAATTGACTGACGTCAATATAAACCAGATGATGTTTTTAACTCTTCTGAATTGTTGCACTGATGCGCAAAAAAGCGACAGGCCACGTCCTGCATCTTTTTCAATCTACTCATACATTTGCAGTTTCAAACGCTTCTAAAAGTGGAAACATAGCAATTACCATGATTTTAGTTATGGTGGCTATTCCGGAGTGTTCACTCTTTAATATTCTGAGCTACAATTGAAACTACAATCACTTAGACCGGCTGCATTTGACAATTGAATTACTGACAAATGCAATACCCCAACTCTCCGCGTAGTGCGGAGTGCATTATTAAGCAGCATGTACATTTTACGGCATCTCCCCGTTGTATATTTCTGATATTATATAAATTAAAGATTAAATTAGGATAGAAGCCGTAATGAATAACTCCTTAAACGATTATATTGCAGTCTAGATAACTACTCATATTAATAATATAGACAATTTCGAAGCAGCCTTTAGATTTAAGAATTTTAATAATTTGCGTTTTAGTCTGTATACTTGCTTAGACCTTTTGACAATTGATACAATGAGGTGATCGGATATTAATCACTCCATCTTTAATTAAAAGCAGATAATACAATTATATTCGGTCGTAATCGAATCCTTTATATCCATCACCGCTATCCTAAAAAAAACAAAAAAAGTAGAAACTATATTTTTATTTAGGCGTAGCCAATTTTTTTTGTCGCAGGTTTTGTCCTTTGACAAATTTAAGACACTTCCTTCGTAAATTTGTGGGCGATCTATTCAGTCAATTAGGCGCACGCACAAATGAACATGCTTAGGTGCATTCCAAATTTGAAATTGGCGAAGAATTTATACACTTTATAAGGTTTTTGAAGCTTATTTCTTCGAGTTATAGAAGTATTGAAAAAAAGTTAAGCCTTCGCGCCATAACAGTGCAGGCACTACAGCCGCCATCGGCTTTATTAAAAACTCTACCGCACTTGAGATTTGAACCCACGACCATCGAGTTGTTAGTCGAGACTCTTGACACTGAGGCGGGTAGAGTTTTAAATAAAACAAACAATTTCAAAGAAATTTGACATAAAAAGCAAAAAATTAAAAAACACAGATAAAGAGAAAGAAAATAAGGTATCATAAATTAAATCTTTGAGTTCAGAGGTTTTTTTTTCGGGGATGTTGAGTTAAAATGGAAATTCAAATGTTTTTTTACTCAGTGTGTTATTATTATTATTATTATTATTTTAATTTTAGACTAATGAAATTAATTCTTAGACTAAAAAAAGACATTGAGCACTAGCAACACAGGCTATCGGCTCGACTCAGTGTGTTATCTGTTATTGATATGCTGAATCACAGAAGAAGAAGTATAAAATTCAAATGCATTTAGTAAAAAGTGTTAAAGTGAAGACTTGGCAACCATATCCAAAACGACCGGCTGGCAATAGTCGTAATTACAAGAAAGAGTAATAAAGAATAGAAGGCCAGTTCCGATAGAATTTTTGGTAAAATGAAAGCAAAGATTTTATTAATTCTACGCTGTCGCGACCTCAAATCAAATAGTTCTAACAAATGGTAATAAAAATGAATTTACAAAAATTGAAGGAAAAATTGAACCAAAACAATTTCGTTGGAAAAATAAGAAAAAAGTATGCAAGCTGAAAATGAGGATGGCGACTTTTCGTGCCTCCCTTTGTTGTGTATGAAGATGAACGTAATAACTGTAAAACTCTTTGACAAGTGAGTGCGCGGTCTAACTAACCTTCTGCACGTGATATTAGCACTCGATAAGGATGTATAAATTAAGATTTTTAAATAAAAAATTTTTAGTAATAATACGAAAACAACAAGGTATAATTAAAATTTTTATGAAATACGCATGCACTCGTAGACTTAATTCATGTGGCTTCTTAAAACCCATTCGTTTAATATATGGTACTACTGCTGCAATTGATTGTTTTTGAAACGTTGCCACGTTAAGTTGTAACTTTCGAGAGTTAAATGAAAATGCAATTACTATTAATTAAATGCACTAAAAATTTGGCAACTCTATGCAAGCCGATCGGCCGTTGCAGACAATAGTTCTAAAAGAGAACGAGAGGGCTGTGGCTTTCGATAGAATTTGTTTTGTAAATTTTTCTTAAATGGAAATTTCAACAAATGATAATAAAAGTGAATTTATAAAAATTGAAGGAAAAATAAATCGAACACAATATTGTTGGAAAAGTAAAAAAATGTGTAAACTAAAAATACAGACGCTGTTTCGATGCCTTTGAAATTGGAGGTAAGTATTCAAATTTCTTTTTTTTTTAACAAGTTAAAAGCTGTTGGATAATTGATGACATATAGCCGAATTTAAGCTCTACGCTATATATTAACAGCCAATTTTAGATATAAGGAAATGTAAAAGGTGGCAGAGCATTCCAGATCAGTCTATATTATTCTTATAGCTTAGGTTTACGCTACCTCTTCTCCCCTAGCATTTAATTTACCAACTTCTTAGACAAATGTTTTAATAGTTTTGTGCTTAATTTTTTTTCCAGAATAATAGAAAGGTTTGAATCCAACAGGAGCTAGAAGGAGATTGTGAAGAAGCAAGTGTAGTGCTCACCTGAATGCAGAATGAAGAATACCTGAAAAAGCTTTACAGTGACAACATTCTGCTTATGTTAAAGAACGTCTTCAATTATAATGCAACATCTGCTCTCCCCATCTATAAGAATAATTTTAATAAAGCACGCCGCCTGGATGTATAATGCGTTCAATGAGATTGTCGTTCCGCAAAGTTGAAGTCCGATTGTAACCTGAAAACTACTCGATAAAGTCATAAGGATTCTTGCAAGTTGAACAAATTGTGCTGTGTAACTCGCGATTAATATAAAAACAATATGGTTTCTAAAAACTCACAGTGTTTGGATTTCCAAAGGTGATTCATGCTTGATCGAGAAGCACACACTTAGAGATTCTGCCCAGGCATCACTGCCCGGTGGCGCCTGCTATATAGAGACGTGCTTCAAGCAACGTAAAATTATCGTAAATCAACATTTGGAGTGGGTATAAACTTAGTAATGCAAAGCCCAAAAACAAGACCTCTTGAAGATTAAGACCAAATGAGTATAAAAGGAGAATGAATAAATAAATTAATAGGAAAGAAATTGAAGATGATTATACAAAGCAATTTCGGTCACAAACTACGTCTTGAGAACATAAGGATTCTAATCGTACAGTGTAACAAGTGATTAATGAAAACATAAGATAGCGGACGGTTTCTAATTACAGTGTTTGGATTTCTTAAGGCGCTGTTACAACCACCACCACGCCCTCTCTATCGCACTTCATCTTCCGGGAACACACACTGCAACGAAAACTATCGTTACCTCATAAAAACGACAATCCTGAAGATCGTATTCAAACAGCGTTCACGATCATTAACGGACGTCAATTTAATCGAGAAGCTAGTTGCTCCATTTGTTAATGTAGGAATCGGAAAAAGATTTTATATTTATCAAGAGCTGCAATTCCTTGGAAAGGTAAGTGTGTTGTTCAGTTTTACATGGTTTGATGTGATGTACATCACATATCATGTACATTTTATTTATAGTATCTATGTGGAAGAGTAGTTTTGTGCACTACTTTACAGATAGTTGTGCAAATCAAAAGTATATGTAACCGCCACATTTTTTCAAAAGAAAGGATTGAAATTTCAATACTCTATGATTTTGAGCAGAAGCGATCGGATTTTCTATTTTTGTGCAGTTATTGTGCAGTTATTGTATAATTATTCATGGAATATACATGCAAAAATCGCTACAATTATTTTCGGATACGAGTAATGGGGAAAATTCTAATTTTTTGCTTTCGAAATCGGAAGTGTCGTCAATTCATCTTGTACTCC
Source organism: Glossina fuscipes (assembly GCF_014805625.2). NCBI lineage: Eukaryota > Metazoa > Arthropoda > Insecta > Diptera > Glossinidae > Glossina > Glossina fuscipes. Next base: position 595,404 of record NW_023998438.1, read on the forward strand.
GGGGAGGGTCCTTTAATTGCTTTCGACGTTACCATATGACGTATGCCCGTCACAAATGGCGGGGTCTTCTTGAATAGTATTCCTTCAGTGGCGCTCCATAAAAACGCGCAATCTCCCATTCTTAAAATAAAGTAATTCGCCCAAAGCGTGTATAATGCAAGGAATAAATAAAAACATTTTTTCAAGTTCACCTTGCAATCAAATTTCATATTAACAGGTCCATTATATACCTTGTTGAAAAAAATTGTTCTTTTCATGCGAATTCATTAGAGTTAATCTTTTCCAGCTCCAAGAATTGCGCCGTGGACGCAAGCCGACAAAAGAACGTGGCCGAGTAAGGATCAAAGTAAAAGTAAAGTAAAATGTATTTCGTCGAACTAAAGTCACAGAAGGTGAAAAATTATTGTTGTGCGATCTACAATGTAGCGGTGAGTGCAATAGATAAATACAAGTTAATTGATCACCATTATAGAAAAATAATATTAGAATTAAAGAATCGAAATTATTAAAGCGAAATAGCGTATAATAGTTTTAAGAAATTTTGGCTACATTTAAAGGCGGAAACACGTCACTTATTATTTAAATCTTTAAAAATAGTTTTCACATATTAACCATAAAGCGATGTAGCATAAAAGGTCGTCATAAGTCAGTGTAGAAATTTCCTGCTTGCTAAGTTATGATTAAAGTTAATATCTTTCCTTTTAGTGGCTAGAGAGAAGAGAAAGTCTCGATAGAAACGAGGGACACTGACAGATGTTTCAAACTTTAGAATCATCATAGCTTTGCGCAACTCAACGGAGATCGAAGCAAGTAATAGTTATAAATAAATGTAAACATTTTCAAATTTATTTTGTACATAATCGATATGGAAAACATATTCGACAAAATGCACAGGCTGCGAATTGCTTTGCAGTTTCCAACAATTGGATTATATTCTTGAGAATTATTTTAATTATCAACTCCTCACCATCATTTAATGGTTGTTATGAACGGTGTGTGTTTATTTATTTTTTTTACAACAGCAAGTTTGTGTTTATGCGCTGTGTTCGCAAACTATTTGCCTTCAGATATGATATAACTTATAGTTGCAACTTTTTGGAATGCATTCTTACATCTGTCGTCTCACATCGTGGGTCGAACATTAATTATTGCTTTAGGATAATTTCTGGTGCGTATTAGTTAAGCTTTTGTAACAATCATAAAAATCTTTTTCCCGGCAAGAAACTAATACTTATTCTTTTACATAGTTTTGATTGACATGTATAATGACTGTAGTCGGAAAATCCTTATTTGTCAATCTAACAACACCTTTGCCTTTCATGGCCTCATTTTTTGCGTCACTTTTATGATGTACTGTACTGTAACTTCCTGAGATCCGTCCAACTATCGAACTACGGACCTAATTATTTTTAGGGCTGCTTTAATGCTATATATCGCTTCTTCGACAGTAAAATTATCAATTATCTGGTTATTTCGGGATGCGTTCGACGCTTTCTTTTATACTCTATGAAATATGGTATTTTGATTTATATGTAAATTCCTTTTTAATGTAGGATTTTCAATCCATACCTTTAAGCATTTTTTTTTTTGGTTTAGATATCTGTATGTGTTCTTAATTTAGTATTTCTCTATGCGCAATATATAATCCATCCTTACGCACACAAATATATGTAAGTGTTTTTATTTGTTTCTTTTTTGTTGGGGATTAATTTCCCCTTAAAGCCAACCTTCATACTATTTGTTGGGATAAAAATATCTTTATTAGAAGGATCTCTTATATGTAGTCTTATAACTGAAACAATCTCCAAAAGTGTCGCTCTCTACTTAAAGAATTCAACAATTTTGAAGTTCGTAAAACGCCAAGTCATTTTTGGCTTAGAAACGTTAAAATTGAATTAATGTCTTTATTAATATTTGGTTGCTTATACAATTAGATTCTGATATGATTTGCATTTATTAAGTATAGTGAATATCTCGTCCTTTGATTTTATGATGATTTCTGTTTGAAGATCGGTTGCCGTGTTATTATTTCTTTTTACGGCTTTTAGAAGAATAGTTTTGAGATGGAATTAGTTAGTATTTTTATTTCGGATAGGTTTAATGCCTCTTCTATTTTCTCAAATGGGATTTTTGTTCTCTATTTATTGCTCCTATCGATAGCTGTATTTCCTGCTCAGATAAAAGGAGTGGGTTTATTATTCCAGCCTTGGCCCAATGTATGGCGTGGTTGATATTCTGCAGTTCTTCTTTAAGGATTTTTATTTGATATTGGGTATCGGAAATTAATTTTTCTTTATTATAGTTTTTGGCAGATTTAAATTCTTCTATCAAACTGTTAGTGATCTTGGTTATATTGTTATACCTATCCTCGTAAAGCTTATTGATTATGGTTTGTCGGTTGTTGTTCTGTAGTGGGTTGTTTATTATGTCCTGTATTGTCATTAGGTCTTCGTGAACGGGATTACCCGCAATCCATTTCCAGGCGGATCCTATGAAATCCAATGATCTTTTCCTTATTATTTTCCCAGGCTTCGGGCGTCGTAGTAAAATTTTCGATTTGATCCATTTCATGCTTGAGATCAGGGAATAGAGAATGATCGCTCTTGTTGTTGACTATCTTTTCCAGTTCATTGATTTTTGTTTCGTATTCGTCCAAGTCAATTACGTGGATTAGTTTGAAGTTTCCAGTTTGTATTCGTGCTTGTCCAGTGTGGATGGCTACTACTTGTGATTTGGAGAAGTCCAAAATTTGTATGTCTCCAATAATTATCCCAATCAAAAGCCTGAAATTTGAAGTTTAGTTCCTTATATTATTTTTGTTTACAATTTTTCCTGAATTAGTTATAATAATTGTCCCTTTGTCTTCTCTAACTATTTCTTTGTGGTATCGGAAAGTCAATTTTGAGCCTAGTCGTTGGTTATGTTTTACGTAGATTTCGTCCCCTGGTGAGTAGTGTTTCATTTTTGTTTTTGTTTTGTTGTGGTATTTCAAGTCTTGTCTCTGTTTTTCTTTCAGTCTATTAATATTTTGCAGTCTTAATTTTTCGGGAGGTGACGTCCCACACGCTACGCTAGGAGTAGAAGATGAGTATCCAATAAAACGACACTCATCAAACCTAGACTTAATGAGCTCAAGCTTTTCCCACAAAGAGCCGGAATTTCTACTCAATTCCGAGAAACCATAACGGGTCTCCGTGAAATGTTTATAAAAATCAATGTCCCGCTGCCTACTGTCAGGACATGACCATCTTAAGCCTTTAGACGAGTCAGCGACTGCGTCAGCAGCACGGCCGAGAATACCGGCACACTTTGCATGACCAAAGCGCTCGCAGAGCCAACAAGAAACGAATCTATCAGAATCTGGGCCAGATTTCGCCCGACAAGGTGTATATAAACACTCCATGTCCAGTCAAAAAGACAGTTGTGGATTATGAAGAACGGACACAAAAATCACTAAAAACAAATCTTGAACATAAAAATTTATCAACCAAATTTGTGCAAAACTTCTCTGTTACGTTGACACTGTAACGAGAGATCAATAGCAACACAAACTCCAAACAGCGAAAAAATAACAGAGAAAAAAGAGAGATTTATATCAGAGCTCAAAATTTTTGTTTGCAAAAATCAAATGAATCAAAGCGTAAAGGAAAAATATTACTTTTACTTTGAATTCACTCACTTTCTTCTCAAAGTATATTATAAATTCACACACTATAAGGCAGAATAGCCACGAAATTCAACAAAAAATTAAAATATTAATTGCCGAAACAAAATATAGACGACTATACCGCGCGACAGAGTTGCCAGACTTGTGTTCGTTTCGTTCTAATCATTTAATTGTTTTTCTATTTTTTTCTTCTTTTACTTTAAGAACAAAACAAAAATGACTCCATTTGGTGAGATATAATTTCCAATTACATTATTATCAAATTTTTATTAAGGAGTTTATTTCCTTGCTTGTTGGTGGTCTGGACAGGCAGTCGGCTACGATGTTTTCCCTGCCGAGTTTGTATTCCAACTGGTAGTTATATTCCTCGGGGATGGCTTTCCATCTTTTGAGCTTCTGCTTTGTGTTTCTATTGCTTAGAGCATAAGTGAGTGGTTGATGGTCTGTATAAATGTTGACTTTTCCTGATCTATATAGGTAGTTACGCAGCGTCTTCAATGACCATATTATGGCTAGCATTTCCTTCTCTTTTGTGGCGTAAACCTCTTCTGTCTTACTTAGCGTACGAGATAAGAATGCTATTCGTCTCCTATCCTGGGATAAAACTGCTCCTATGGCGAAGTTGGATGCGTCCGTTGTAGGCTCGAAGGGTTTATCGAAGTTGGGATGAGTCAATATGACTTCATTCGAGTTTAGAGAATTCTTTAGGTGATTGAAGGACTCCATCTCCTCTTTCCCTAGCCTTATTAATTTTTTCTTAGAGGCTTGTTTGGACACGCGTCCACCCTCCCCTCTTAAAAGGCTTGTCAGGGGCTTGGCGAGCTTAGCGAAGTCTTTAATGAACTTCCTATAGTAGCCTGCCATTCCGAGGAATAATCGTAGATCTTTGAGTGTTTTGGGTGGCGGAAAGTCCACGATTGCTTGAATTTTGTTGAGGTTGGGTTTAATTCCATTTGTTCCTACTATAAAACCTAAAAATTCGACTTCATCCTTTAAAAATTCGCATTTGTCGAGCTGAACCTTCAGATTGGCTTTCTCTAAGGTATCAAACACTTCCTGTAAGTTGTTGAAGTGGTCATTTTCGTCTTTTCCAAATGTGATCACGTCATCGATATAGACGTAGCACCGGTTCCCGATGTGTTCTCTCAGAACATCGGCGAGAGTCCTTTGGAATATTGATGGGGAATTTTTTAAACCAAATGCTAATCGGACGAACTCATATTTGCCGTTGTTGACTGAGAAGGCGGTTTTTTGAATGTCAGATTCCTTGAGTGGTATCTGGTGAAAGCCACTTTTAAGATCGATTATAGAGAAGAATTTGTTTTTGCCAAGGTTAGCTAATACGTCAATTATTTCCGGAATTGGGTATTTATCGGGTATGGTGATTTCGTTTAATTTGCGGTAGTCGACTACTATTCTGTACTTTTTCTGACCAGAAGAGTTCATTTTTTTTGGTACAATCCACACAGGTGAGTTATACGGAGACTGTGAAGGTCTGATTATGTTATCTTGTAAGAGTTCTTTTATTTGATTGTCTACTTCTTCCTTCAGAGCCATCGGATACGGATAGTTTCTAGAGTAGACTGGTTGATCGGACGTTGTTCGGATTTCGGCTAAGACGTTTGTTGCGAAGGTCAGTTTTCTGTTAGGGTCTGCAAATAGGCGTGGGCAGGTTTGGAGTAGTCCTCGTAGACAAATGTGAAGTGCGTAGTTTTATATTATTGATGTGGCTTGATATGTACTGTTTTAACGGAATTATAACGTTTGGGTCTATTGTCATGAAGTCAAGATTGGTATGGATGACTGCATTGAGTTCTCTCAATGTATCGTTACCGATAATGCCATCGAAAGATTTAAGGCTTGGTAAAATGAAAAATTTAATTTAATTCCTGTTCGGGAATAGTTGCACGTTGGCATGGTGAGTTATTCTTATTTTTCCGCAGACAGAGCTGGCTTGAAAGGGTTTCTCATATATAATGGAGTTCCTTATGTGTTTGGGTTGAACATAATTTTTGTTCGACCCTGTATCTATTAAGAATTTTAAAATATCTCCACCGCCATTTTAATGTTCAAAATAAGGCAGTGAAGATTGCCTTAATCTAAAAAATGAATATCTGCGAGCTGTTCTACTTGCTGATACTCCGGGATTTTGATTGGTTCCATACTTTCGTTATATGTTTCTGCTAGATTTGGTTCTATTGTTCTTCCTTCATCGTTGTCCTCTTCGCACATTATGTTGTAGGACCTTTGATGTTTGGTAGGCATTCCTTGAAATTGTTGTGAAGGTGATCGTTTTTGTACGTAGGTTTGGTATTGGTTCGGGAGATTTGCGTAGTTTATGTGTTTGGTCTGTATGCTCCTGTCTACATCCATTGGTTCATCACGTCGTTGTGGTTTTGGGGGCACTGCTGGTTGGTATTGAGGATTTCCTTGCAATGTCGGATGGTTGTTGATACTGTCTGTCAAATGTTGTGGGTGATCTCGGATATTGTCTATGGAAAATTGGAAGTGGTTTCTGCTGATTGCAGAACGGTGTCCTGGCTTCTGGAATGGGCTGATAATTCCTTTTTTGCGGTAAGGGTGGACCTATTTATACTATGGTTTTTACCATAGTTGATGAGTCCTTTACTATCTATCCGTTCCTTTTGTTCCCATTTGCTGCACACTCTTCTCCTTCGGCTTGGCTGCTCCTCGGACTGGTGCTCCCTTTTGGTGGTGATTCCTCTTTTTTCTGTCTTGAGTTCTTTTCACTTATTAAAACTTTTGGATTTTGTTTTGTAAATTTATTATTCTTTTATTTAATTTTTAAACTTTGTTTTATAAATGTGTTTTCGTTTAGTTTTAATGAAGTGCGTTTTAATTATTTCTTTTTAATTTTATTATTTTTTTTTTATTTAAAGAAGTTTCATAACTTCCATTTAATTTTCTCTTGACTTCCTTTAAATTTTAAAATCCTTTAATTTCTATTGATTTATTTTATATCTTTTTCCTGTGAGGCCTCTTTTACCACCGCAGTCCGCAGTGTCTCGGTCCTTCCTTCTTTGGAAAACTCTGCTCGGGCGCCAGCTAAATAATATTATTTTGCTTTTATTAGTAAAACACAAACTTTTACAATTTTTATTTATTCAATTTATTGAACGGATTTATTGGTGAAATAGGTGATTGAAATGGATAGTAAAGCGACTGACTTTCCTTATTAATTTAAAAAAGAGGAAACCTCGGTTTAACCAATTATCCACAGTCAGCATTTATTTTTATTATAGGGTGACATGAGATATCTGTGGGAGGTGTTTATGGTAGGGTGCCATTGGATCTCGGTGAGAAGTGTTTACATTAACTTTATATGTTTGTTTATTATATTTGTGAGGGTGGTTCGAAAATTTGTTCTTTTTATTAGGATGGTCCTTAACTTACATAATGAAAAGCGTCGAAATAAAATGTAAAAGGCTTTTTTCCTTCTCGACTTACCAAATAAAATAGTTTTGTGTGCCCTGATTTCTTGTTCACCCACAACGAATGTACCATCGCTAAATTGATGATTAGTAAATGTCGATATATTCGCTTAATTTTTGCTCGGTAACTTCAGACTGCATTATTTTCGGTTGGTCGATTGGATTCGAGATATGAACGATGTCCGGCTCGCTAATCTCACAAATAATATTTCGTTTACCATTAGGCAGCAACTCCTTCGCTTTCTTTAGTGAAATATCCGAACATGTAAAGGATTTTCAACCCCACTCCGCGTTTCCACTAAAATACCTCATTCTGAGAAATGAATACATGGCTTGAAAGAAAAATGTCTTCAGCTTAAGACAAATAATATGCTTACACCGTCGATCTGCAAACATTTACATTTAAAATACTGAACTTAAATTTGGCTTTAGCTGGAGGAGTTTTACACACTAAATGTAATGATAATTCTTTTTCATCTGCGACATCTAGCTTGAGGTACCTATAAAGGAACACATTTAAGGATTAATTGATTTAAATATAAGTCAAGACAGAGGGGTCATCCATCATTTTACAATTGTAATTTATCCTGAGTCCCAGACGAAAATGTTTTTCTTAATTCACCCATGTCTTTACACCAAATATTAAAATTTCGTATAGGCCAGGTAAAAACAGATTTATTCACTTAATAGAAACCAATATAAACCATTTTAATGACAATTCAAACGACTTCGAAAACGTTGCTCGCTTTATTTACCTCTTTATGGCCGCAACTTTCGGCCACGGGGCTACTCTCTGCCGGTAAAGATGACATCGTATTGTTTCTAGAAAAGAGGAAGAAAAAAGTTTTTGGGGTGACGGTGTGTTCGTCGATTGTCTGTCCAGCGTGGAAGAGATCAGACAAAAACGAAAATAATCGGTCCCTCGACGCGGACGACGATCGAAGTCACCTGATTCAGACTTGCTTCAAGGTTGTTTTTGGACAATCTTACCGTACCCAAATTGGTTCTCCCAAACTTGCCGTCTGTCATGTCAGCTTAACATGCCCGACGTTATTGAACATTTATTTATTGAATTCAAAATGAAAAGAAAAATCGACTTTTTCTATTATTAGTAGCTTTCTTATAAGTAACACAAGAGTTTATTCTAAAAAGAAATACCTTAAAATATACATTTACATTTGATTTTGATTGGTACTACAAACTGCAAACTGCACCTTGAGACGTTGCTTTAAATTCGCTAAAAAAATTCAAATTAAAGAAACAAATCTGGAGCTTCCCATTCTCGCAAGTTTTTTCGTTTCGGCGGTCGCAGAGTTGCTACCGTATTTAAAAATTGTATTTTTGTTTTCTGCATTTATTATTCCTGCTGACGTGCATTTTTACGTTTCGATCATATATGTCATAGAAAGGTTCTTATTTATTCTGTATAATATTAATAATATTTATGCGTAAAAAAATATTTTCACAAATGGAATGAAAATAATTGCATAAAAACTAGAGGACAACAGCAATTTTCTTCTCCTTTACACTTTAAGCATTTTTTTTTTGGATGGAGTTCGTTTTGTTTGACGCGCATTTTAAAAAAAGGTCTATTTTCCGTGATCTCCTAACACCAACTTTCTAAACCTCTTAATAATTGTGCCGCTTAACTCTCTTTTTTCAAAAAAACAAGGTCGTACATTCGAGAAAACAATGTTCTCATGTTACATAGATGGACTTTGAATTGTTTTCTCTATTCATAACTCTCTTGCATAATAGCGTTTAAAGGGTTGGAACGGTATGGGGATAGATCGAAAACCTGTGGCACTAAGTGCAAAATGTGTCTTGTTAGTAATGGTAGAGTCGAGTTAATTGCAAACGATCAAAAGACTCCTAATTTGCTTTTAGAATTATTTTTGTAATTCGGGGTATAATTTAGAGTGTGATAGAGTGGTACATCCTTTTTTCCCAAATTGGCAGTCATGGGAAGGTTCAAGGGCGTTTTCATAATGCGGGTAGAGATTTTCTTGCTTAGAACAGGTGATATCCGTATGGTCAAAACGCGAGTATTTCGGACATTATATAACCTGTTATATGTATCTCTTAACGGGGTGATTAACACGATCATGAGAGAGCAAGACATTTACAGTGAAGTTTAATTGCACGGTGTCGAAGTTAATGCGCATATTGCAATATAGATCATATTTGGTGAAGCAATATTGTTTACCCTAGTGAAATTTATAATTGATTTGCACTAAATTGGGTTACTGATGTAGTGACACTATTTCAATAATACTATTTGTTTTGTATATCGGATAGTTGACATTGTGAAGTGTGCCCTTAAATTTTGTAAACTTTTATGTAGGTCATATAATTGATCGAACTTGGTCTTTGGCCGTACGTATTACTTTCTTTTTTTTTTTCTCTACTAAATTTATATATTGTACTTTCATTATTTATGTTTTTTCCTTCATTACTATATAAAACCGTTAACTTATTGTTGATTTGTTGTTGATGCGGGAGGGGTTTTCTATATCTTTGCTCACGGACGGTCAGAACCAAGAGAAATTGCACGTACGTGCCGTTTATTGAATATGTGGACAGAGAAAACCCTAACCTATCGAACGAGGATCCTATGTGCCCCTAGAGCCTTGCAATACCTATCCTACTTGTTGGTCCCCTCGGCTCTAAAACAAGTTTGTGAGAGATCGCAGACACTTTTCAATTATATTGATGGATGTTCACAGACTTTTCGTCGGAAATTGTCATTAAATTAACCTTTAGCGTATCTGCTGCTTTTCTTTACTTCGCAGTTCTTTGTTTTTTTTTCTTTTCGAATTATTTATTTTTCTCGCTTTCAATTTTCTTTTTCTTTAAACCAAAATCTTTCTTCCTTTTTTCAAACCCGAAAAGTTATTTTTCTTTTATCTGTCACAACAATCCAACAATCTCTTTCTTTTTCAATCGGCGTCCTCCTCTCCCGTACCGAATATCAAGATCAATCCAAAAAACCGACAAAAATGGCGCCTGTTATTAAGCTTTCTCGCTTTAGCAAATCTGGCAATGCATGGTTTGTCATGAAACTCTTTTTTCTTTTTCCTCGCCGCCGAGGATTTAAAAATTTTTCTTTAGACAAAGAAAAAAAAAAAAAATAAATAAAATACAAAGAATGAAATGATAAAAAAACAAACTAAATGAACGAAAGGGTCTGGTCGGTTTCCGGCTGTGCGTCTGTCGCCAGTGAGTCAGTCGGTCATCGTCTAGCGTCGGCCCTACATGGCCACCATGTGCACGCCCCTACCCCTCAGCCACAGCGGTGGCAGCGCACGCTTAGCCACACATGGGTAACAACAAAATTGGATAGCTTAAAAGAAAAGGTAACATAACTTACAGTACAAGTACGGTGGTGGTGATCGTTCACTTGATGAGTATTACTGCTTCCACTGTCGGCTGCAGCTATCCCAACGCTCCCGATAAGTTGTTGCTGTTGTTGTTGCCTCTGCCGTTCTGCTGGTAAATCCCTAACAGCTGCCGGCGGATGCCCCACAGGATAACCAAGGCGGCGGATGGTGGATGCGTCACCCTACCAGTAATGGTTGGCGGTTGCCGTTTGCCTCCGTTTAATTTTATTACTTTCCAGTTCCTTTTTTTTTTTTTTTATTGCAAATTATAAAATGTATATTTGTTGTAGGTACTAGTTTGTTTTAAAGTTTATTATAGAATTTTCTGAATGCTTTCTTTCATTCTTCTTTTTTAATGTGCTTATACATCACAAGCTGTCTTGGAGGCTGGTTCCTTATGTTATTTGACGCATTGCTTCAGTGAGTCAAACTATACATTTGGAAGATGTTTGACGACCAAATATATATACTACGTATTTAGCCTTTTTTTTAACAATCACTGAAAAAAACTCTTTCATTTGCTTTTTTTTTTTGCGTTCGATTTTATTTTGTTACTTATACTTGGTGACAACTTAAAATGGGTTAAACAATAAAACTGTTTAGCAATCGACGTAAGAAATTATTTTTGCTTTTGTCGCGTGGTTTGTAGCAACATTTTTATTAATTCGATTAATAGTCCGTAAGCTTATCGTTGACGTCTTCCCTTCAACTTCTCAAACTCAACTGACTGCTATCTTGAAATTAAAAAGCAGACAGACTTCTCCTTCTCACTCAATTTCCCTCTTCTTCTTCCTGTTGCTCTCTCTATAACGGCTTGCCGCTACTCTCACAAGAGCAAGCATAGATCCCGCAAAATCATACGATTCTGCCTGTACTTGCAAAAGCAAGCAAAGGTACCGCAAAATCATACGATTTTGCCTGTACTTGTAAGTAAGGAGATCAGAAAAGAACAAAATAAACACATATACCGCAAGATCATGCGATTTATTAGCGGTACCACAAAATCGCATGATTTTGTCTAACGGCATGCCGTTATTCCGCCGCTTGCGGTTGATACAGACCGACAGACACCCTACCCGAGGTTTGTTCGCGGCCGTTACAAACTTAATCAATTTTTTTCGTCTCTCTTTGTGTTCAGCGAAAGAACACTCTAGATCTTTAGACCATAGCAACAACTTCCCAGGTGATACTAAAAAATTAATGGGCAATTACTATTATTCGATGATTGCCAGTTGGTTAATTATGGCTACCAAAACGCTACCATTTATAATAAATATCCTTACTTTTTTATTTTTCTTATTCGTATATAGAGAAAATCTGACGATGTTATACTGATATGCACCATAGTATAGCGTAATCGTATTTTGTAGAGCAACTGTTCAAGTCGGTGGATTCCCAATGCGAATCCACTGCTATTAAATAAGTTAATGTATGTTGTATGATGCTCGACAGTTCACGCCAAAATTAGCGCCAATTCAGCTGGCAAAATATATTCGGCAAAGGGCGTTACTATTAAAAGTATGAATTAAATTTCTTGAGAGGATGTGCGCCTATTCAGGGCAAATTTTTTTAACGTCGTTGAAGAGGGTGTTCCATCCGTTATTCAGGAATGACGCCTGAGCTAGGGCTGACATAACTTGTCCGTAAGATTCAGTGGTCCTACTGTTATTCAGGGATCACGCCTAAGCTGAGACTTCCATCCCCTATATATAAAGTCAAACAAGTATGTTGTCTGCGATTATTTACCTCTGGATGTTGTAACAAGTACGGGGTTACATCTGCACACACACTCACACACACCCATTTACTTATCCTGTCCTCACGGAACCTTTTTTTCTTCTACTTCATAAGTGTCATAATGGACATTAATTTTTTTCACTTATTATTATTTATTTATTTTTTTTTGTTTCTTAAGTCCAGTGTAAAATATGTATTTTTAATTCCTTTTTTAATTTTCATTTAATTTTGTTTAATTAATTCTTCTTCTCGACGCATTTCTTACTTGATGTGATGTTCTTCTTCCTTTTTAGATGGCTCTATATATTTTATAAAGAAAAATTTGTTTGGAAATTTTTCATATCATTAAATAGTTCTTTAGCCGCCAATGAATCAAAAACATTTAGGTTCTTCCTGTTCTTTGCTATTCCGTTTGGCTCCAAACTTGTAATAGAGCGACCAAAGTAAATTAAAAAAGAAGTATGTAAAAAAGAAGATTCTCGAAAGTGTTAATATAAGATACTCGCGATAAGAACAACACTCACTTTTAATCGTGTTTTGTTTTCATTGTAAGGCATTTTCTATAATTTCAAACAACACTTTTGTTTATTGCACAGGGATGATAATTCCCTAAATCTAACGCGATACATCTCCAACAATTTCAACGTAATCATAATTTAATTTAAACAATTAATCTAGGGTGTACCTAGTGCAAGGTAATATTTTGAATAAAAGTGTAACATTTTCGTAAGAGTGCCATGTCATTTATATATTTTGTTATCATTTTCTTTCTTCTTATTTTTCTCTATGTTGTGAATATGCGCTACGGTGCACATACATATTACAACACGTCTATACGTGCAAGTATGGGCCAAATCAACAAACTTGTCATAATAACACAAATAATAACAACAAAATATATCATGCATATAAATGAGCAGATACAACCAAGATTGTTGTAATTTTCTCTTATTATTTTATTTAATTAATACATTGCATAGTTTATTCACAAATAAACATTTTATGTTTCATTTTGTTTTTGTTACCACTGAGTTCAATGAATTTTTAAATGCATGCTCAATTCTGATCAAAAAGGGTTCTTGTAACGTTTGAATTTCACTTAACTTTTTTTTCTGTCTCCTTCGTGGAAGAGAATTGATTATAGGGGCTTTTCTTTCTAATGGTTTTATTTTGTGCAACCTGACCTCAGTGGAGGACATCCATAACTTTTCATGACTTGCCTTCCATTGGACTTACGTCGTGGGCTATAGCGTGAGGTGATTTCTTACTGTGCGCGGCCGAAGTCACTCTAGCTTTTGGACTTTTTGTTTCTGAAATTTATTATAGAACAATAATGTAAAACTTCTACCGAAACACTTTTTCATTGTATTTTCTATTTTTCCTTATTCTACCATTAAACCAACTATGCATTCCCCTTTATTTCTCCTACGTCCTGAAATTCCGCACATTTTTTTATAAGCATTTTAAATTACGTCATAAACGTTTTATAACGTATCTTTTATCTTTCCCCTTTCTTCCACCATTAAAGTAAAAAAAAAGGTTAAAAGTTTAATTTTTGATTGTGGGTCTAAAGTTTTTTAAAAAATTTTGATGTCTTTTGGGGTTTAGCGTGCGCTTCTGGCGTGAAGCCTTAATCAGACGGATTCCTTAGAACCATCGGCAATTTCTCTAGTTCAATCGAGTACCCTCAAGGAGTAAGACAATCCCCATTGAATGAGACCTTACTATCCTGAGGTACCGAAAATAGAAAAGAATGAAAAGGAAGAAGACAAATGTTCTCTTTATATTAGAAAGATACACCTCTCAGGATTCCAAGAGAAGAACCCGTCGGCAGGTTATAGATAGCGAACCATAAACCCTTCTTTGTGTTTGACTGTGCTGCTCTGCAAAGTGAAAGCTATAAAAGCAACAGTCAGCATTCACCATAAAAAGGTAAGGGTTTCGGCAGATCTCCGTTGACCCAAGGGATTCCATAGTTCCGTTTGCCTGTTATATGTATAATGTGTTCATTGTTAAACGCAGTGTGATGTTAGGAACTGTTCCGGATTGTTTAACGTTGGAGGCTTATTGTTAGTCACAGACAAAGTTAAGGGCTGACAAAGAACCGCGACGATGACGTTTCAAGAATTCATTCTTGAAATAGTGTACGTGGCATGTTTCTTGACTCCCAGTTATAGCCTTAGGAATTGCCGTACATAACCTCATATGTGTGCTTGATGGTTCAGATGATACAAATGGGTACAGACATTGGTTTGCCCACTGACGTACAGTCACTTTATTAGTGTCACTGCCTTGGTCTGAAAACATGTGTCTGTCCAGCTTATCTAATTCATCATCATAATTTGATGACTGACTAGATGTATCCTTATGATCATCATCTGAGTTGGCCCTTTGTGAATGCATCTATTGTAATTTTGGATGATTGATTCTGTGGTTGCTATCGTTGCTATTGCCAATTGCGTTCGTTTCGTTTTATTTATTTAACTTTTTTTCTTCACTTGGAGAAAAAAACAACTCCATTTGGTGAGATACAATTTCCAATTTTATTCACACCAAATTTTTATTATCAAATTTCTGTTTTTTTTTGTTCTTCGCAGTTATTTTTCGTTTTTACAATGTTTGGAGCATTTTTGATTTTTCATCACAAAATGCGCAATAAACTAATTTTAGGTTGTACTTGGCTAAATAATCCTAGATCATCTGGAATGTCATTCTGCTCACCATCTTGAGCAGGTACTGTTGATGCATTTGTATAGTAGTTGTGCATAATCAAGTTGAACGGAGTTTGAGCAGTAATATGTGTATTACGTCTTGTTCGACTTATGGGTTCCCAGTCCATGGCATCCTCATCTTGTGCATCATCATTAAAATAAGTGTTTTCAGGACATGATTCTTTTTTGAATAAACCCCATGCAAACTGAGTGGTTGTAACCAATGTCTTCATTTCCCTTTCCAATTTATGGGTATTTGGTCTAACAATTCTATATAATGATGTAACAGTTTGAATCTTTGCAGTATTAGTAAATGAGATGAGTAGATATGTGGGAAAATACGAAAGTGTAAACTTAGCATAATATTAGTAAATGAGATAGAATGCTATTAGTAGAATATGCTACAATAATCAAATTTGTGCTTTTCCCAGTAGATACTATGTGAAGAGAAAGTGGTTTACCTTGATATCACGACCAATGGCGTGAAGAGAGCGTCATTAATGTATTTTAAGGCTACCGACCGTAGACAATTTGTGGACAGACGGGACAAGATAATTATTTACTGTTTCATAGGCATATTTTCGTCGTCAGGAAACTGCGCTTTTTAGTGTTTTTAACTTTTATTTTTGTTCTTCATTGTTTTTATGATGAATTTTACTTTTTTCTCATATTCGAATAATAATAAATAAGAAGCAAAAACAAATAAAAAATAAAGAGAAAATTGACGGTAAATGGTCGCCTTAGTGATAGATAGCATCAAAATTATGCAATGTTGGCTTTTCATAAAGGAAGGTATTGTATATTATTCTTCACTATTATTTATTCTCTAAAGACAGTCGAAACTAAACAGAATTTTCGTCTTTTGCACGATTTATTCAATAGAATTTGATTGAAAACACGAACTCATTGAGTTTTAATGTCGTTTTCTTGTATAAGTTGTTTCCACTAGAAAGAAAGCAAGAGAAAAAAAAACTGAAAGTGAGTTTTTGCAGCGAATTTTTGGTTGATGTTCCATTATAAGTTCTGATGAGTTTTTTTTTTTTCCCAATCAGAACTGAAACCGTATTAATGTACTGCGTGGAATTTAGACCATTCCATGGTGCTGGGGTAATCGCAGCGGCAACCAGGCCTTGATTCACGAGAATTTATATTTTTTTGTTGAATATTTCCATTTATTTCATTCAGCTTTTTGTTTTAAATTTGAAAGATTAAAAAAAGCACTCCATCGATACTCAAATTCGATCCTCACTCTTTTATCGCCTAAACTTAACTCTCTTCTTGGCTTTCCTCACTTAACATATTGCCGTTATTCGGATCTTTCGTCGTTCTGGGTTCCCTAATCGACCGCACCAGTCTGTCTCTCGACACGGACTATTTGGAGCCAGCTCTTTTACAATTCCCGTCAAGGTGACGTTTTGGCAACCTCACCGTATCCCAATCTCGTTTGTCTCGTAGTCCTTTACTTAATCCTAATTCTTAACTTACCTTAGTCTAGCACTCCCCTCTCAGAGACGAAGAACCTGTGATGCCAAAACGAGGGACGACTTTGGCTCCTCACAGTACGTATGTTGTGTACATATAAGACAAGCAATGTGAAAAATATATATGTAGTTTACTATGGACTCCTACTAATATTATTTTCCTTTAATTTTTCACTTTAATAACTTGAATGCAGAACATCATAAAACAAAAGCAAAAGTTTTCCTCATGTTTCGCAAAAACACGTTTCATTTTTTAGAACCGCCATTACGTCATAATAAATTAGAGTTACCCGTTCAATCCTTAATAAATTACTTTGGAGAGTGTTGCAGTCTGTAGTTTTACATCTTTACAGTGCAATTTTGTCAGTCGTTTTCTATTTGCATAAATGATTTACATTTTTTTATTAATCGTTTTTAATTGATCGACAGAAAAATACGCGTTTTTTTTTTATGCATTTATATAAGTATATGTATGCATACGGGCAGATTTGTTGTAATTTGTTGTTTGATTTGTTAAAGTGAGTCTTGTTTGTATTCGGGCCCATCTTTGTAGTGAGTGGGTATTCTTAATTCGCAAGTATCGCTTTACTTTACGCAGAATGCGTTACCTTTGTCGTTATGCAGTAATGGTCTCTTTCTGTCATCCATTTGCAATATTATTTCCTTTAGATTTGTAATAGTTTTCAACATTGATAGGATATTGTTTTCCATAAACTTCGTCCCAAACTTTTAATTTCTTGACAGAAGCAATGAAAACCTTGGAGACGCTTTCCGCCTCATATTTACTTGCAGGTTACCTTGAAGAAGATTAACTAACATTTTTTTTGCGGATGCTTTGGAAATATACATAAACGTGTTTCTGTTACTGTCTTAGAGGAGATAGAAATCAAAAGGCAAGACATTAGGCTGCGTCTTCCCAGTTACAATTCATTTGACGCAAGTATGCTTGTCGTAATCTCTGCATTTATTTTAAAAAGTTTCGGAACACAGTAACGACGTTCTGAGCTGGGGCTGTTTTTATTGTTATGCCGAATAGCCTAGTTGACGTGTACAAGACGATCATCCAGTTCACCAGCAAATATATAGATACCGTTGCCGTCAAACCCACACATAATAATAATAATGGCGATGAAGAAAATAATGTTGTAATGTAACTTTTTCTTTATTGTAAAAAATGTTCTTATACGTAATTTTTTCTTACAAAAATTTTTAAGTTTTCACACACAAAGCTTACAGCAAATTAGTTTTTTTTTATTTTTTGAGCAATACACGTCTCTGTATTTATTTTCATTTTTTAAGTCTTAAAACAAAAGACAGTTACAAGATGTTTCCTTTTTTTCATTCGGCCTTGGCTTTTAATTTGTACTGCACATCGCTTTTCATTTTTTACTTTTAACAGCGGAGGTTGTATGATTATCGAGCAACTGACAAGCAACCGTCCACCTTCACTGCCTGCCATCACTCTACTCCACATCTCTCTGTAATTTTTGCATTGATTTGTCTTTTACTCTCTTTTATGTTGGTGAATTGCTTAGTTAGTCATTATGTGTATGAGGATACCATTTGCTCTCGCAAAAATCCACCCTTCTGTAAGTTAAATAAATTGAGATGTTTTGTTGAACTGACCTTATGTAAATAATTTAAATTATGGAAAATCTATGGGGTGACCAATAATTTACGGTCAGCAATTTTTGCGAGACCGGTGAGAAATGTTTAGAACGAGTTCAAATGGCACTCGTTGTTTATGAAATTCTATTATTTGGATGAGTATGAGAATTTCCAGAGAAGCTCTATATTTGAGGTTTCAAACGATCTTCTGCATCTTTTTTGGATTTTGTAATTTTTTTTGTAGGAGGGATAAGCGTTTTCGAATTAGATGATTGTTCAGCCTTACAAACAATGTATATTTTAGTTTGAGAACAATTCGCGGAGCGTTGATGACTTCCGCCGCAGGAAGGGCAGAGCGGGTTTTGGCGTGAACATACCTTATCCGCCAACATTTGCGGCACTCTAATTTTCGTCATATGGTTTAACCCGTAATTTACTGCCTTCCAAACACATGTGGCAGCACATGGCAAGGCAACACATTCCCGGAGAAACTCAAACGGACTGCATTCAACGCCACTTGTAATGAGACTTCTTAGCGGGGTGTGCTCAGCCTACCCAGGACTCTTTCCAAGAAAATTTATTGATATTCTCGGACCTTCGGATTGTGTTATAATATTATTTTGTTTGGTGTTCTTTATATATAAACTTACTCACACGAGAGTTAGAGGAGTAACCGAATTTATAGCAGCGCATGACTTCTGCAACTTTGCTGGTAGGGGACCGAATTTGACCAGCTTCTTGGGATATACATTTGAATGAAATTCAACTTCGGTGAAATCACAAGGGATAAAAGCGACCCCGCGGATTTTACAGAATTCGAAAGGAATATACACGTTATAGATATTGTTAAGTGAAGTATTGGCGGCAATAGAATTTGCCGCAACCGTATCGGAAAAGATCAATTTGATTTTTTTGTTAGAGACGAAAGAAGTTCGCCGTTACATTTAATACATTTTTTTGCATTTTGAGGACAATTTGAGGAGCATTCGTGGCTTGTGTCACAGGAAGGGCAAAGCGACTTTTGATGTGACCTTACCTTATCTGTGTGGGCGAAACGCCAACATTTGCGGCATTGTAATATTGGCTTGACTTAGGGTTTAATCGGGAAGTTAATGCCCCTCAAAACAGACGTAGGAGAGTAGAACATTCCCTGAAATACTTACATGGGCTGTGGCACACGAGAGTAAGAGATTTGCTCGAATTTGTGAAAGCGCATTAGCTCCGCAATTTTGCAGAAGTCAGGTACGGGACAGAATAAAAGATGATTTTTGGGACACGCATTTGAGAAGATTTCAAGTTTTTCAAAAGTGTTGATCAAATTTATGAAAACGCATTACTTCCCCAAAGTTGAGGAGCTTATTACTTATTATTTTTAGTGCCGCTTATACTTAAGGAGGATCGGAAGATGTAGAGACAGTCGCACGCGTCATTGCTGAGAAAGTTAGTTATGGAAATATGGGGTGTTTTAAATTTTTGTCTCAGGGACACTTCACAAACGGTTATAACGAAAAGAAATGCACGTACTTGACCCTTATATGATTAACCGGACAGACGAAACGTATTTACCGAACGGAAACATATTACAAGCCGTGGAGTAATTCTTCACCCTACCTTATTTCACTCTTGTGGGGACACTCATCATCAACAGCTTGGTTGCCACCTGTGTAAGTTTCTTCACTAGTCTCCCCCGGACAATCATACATGTACATGTAAACTTTACGAATCAATATATGTTTAAATGTACTAATAGGCTTAATATACGAGAAAGATATTTGGTCAGCTGCAGAGTATAGTACTCCTAATTCAGCACAGGCAATTATTACAACTTCTGGTATTGCAGGCCTAACGCATGTTCCTTGTGGCCGAACAGAAACTACATCCTGTTTTACTGATCTATTAACATGATCCATTAAAGCACGAAATAAGCGATCCTTTGTAGTTGATAGTAAGTCAAATATGTCAGTTTTACTTTTCTTTTCGACTGATAAGTTAAGATCAGTTGGATAGGAGATATTAGAGTCTGCTGAGCTACTAACGCTCTGATATTGGATAATTGCATCTTTCAATTCGTTGATGTCAGTTGAAACCCCTTCAGTTAAGTGAAACAACGATACCGAGTTTTTTGGTTAGAAGTTCCTTTGTACTTAATCTAATCCTTTGCATCAATTTTTAATCGCAAATTAAAACGATATAAAATTATGGCTTGCAAAACCGAAAAACCGAAGTGAACGAATTTGAAGAATATTGCTCTGCAAACCAAATGTAATGGATAATATAATAGTTAGATGTTTAGAGATTGACTGAAAGGAAGGGAGAAGAAATAAATAAATGCTCAATATTGATATAAGTTAAATAAGTTTTTACAATATTATCTTTAATTTAACAATATATATTTTTACTAAAGAAATTAATCGGAACTTAAAGGTGTTCTTACTTGATGTCTATCATGAATTGAAATAAATCGTACAATTTGCATTACGAGTTCTCCAATAATTTACAGTTAGCAAATATAGCGTAACGGGAGCGGATATGTACAATAGGGTGCAATACGAGACCGATGAGATATGTTTACAAAGAGTTCAATAACATTTATGAAATTCTGTGCTACTTTCTCCGTTAGAGTGGTCCTCAAACACACTTGTTAAGGTGGTCCGTCAATCATATATGTATGCCTTTTAAAACCAACTACTATGACATGCATATGTATGCATATAAGTAAGAAAGAGATCACTATAATTAATTTAATCTAACTAAAACTATGCAAATTATTAATATGTTACGTTGTGTTTGCATAAGGCAACTCTAGTTGCTGTGTTTTTATTATTCAATTTCCATTTTTCCAAATTTTAAATGGTAGAGCGCGTCGTGAATAAAAATTTTTACAAAACCTTCGCCTTGCATTGCTTTTTTTTAAATTTTTTGTATTTTCAAAAGTATTTTTATTTTATTTTTAATGTCCACTTTTCCACACAGACACACCCTCTTGTTGTTTTGACTCGAAAGGATTTTTCTAAAATACTTTAAATTGTAACGGGTTAGCTGGGGAATGACTCAGGGTTGCCCAGCGATTCGTTCTAAGGTAATTATTGTTTAAATTAAAGAAACCTTCGGGTTTCTCTATCAATTTTTATATATTTTGGGGGAATTTAAGAAGAATATATGAATATGGGTTGGCGTTATTTACGAAGTGCTTACTACTAACCAACATGTATTAGTGGGCAAACTCGATATATCCGGAGAATTATGAACGGCGCTTCACCGAACTGTGAAAATGAAATTGTTGCGTATAATCTGCAAATTATATTCAGATGCTCAGTAGGCAGCGAAACTGGTCCCTAAAGAGGTGAGATTCCTATGGTGCGTTTTCGGGCCTGGACGCCATAAGGTATTGATGTAAGAGCACGCTGGTTATCTTAAGATCCCCGCTCTGGATAGACAAGGTAACGGATTACTAGTCTCTGCCAGGCTGGAATGCCCCTTTGGACCGATAGTCTATAAAATAATGGCGCTAGAGTATGCTCTTAATGATCCCATTCCGTATGGTCAATATCTAACTTCTAACCACGAATTAGTGGCCAGACTACGGTATCCTTTCAGGCCGAAAATTTATAAGATAATGATGCAAGAGCACCCTGTTATCTTAAGGAGCTCGTTTCGGACGGACGGGGCGACAAGAGTTGTTGACTTGCCTTTTAGTTTGGCTGCTGTTGGACAGGTAAAGAAATGATCATCGTTTGCGCGATGCTTTCGTAGCTGTTGGCTGACACATCAACACGTTGATAGCGAGAGTTTTCGCCACGAGGTGTGCTTACGCACTATACCACTTACACGCTATAGGTTAAGGAGAAACTTAATTGAAAGAGTATCTTAAGGAAAGCTACATATTATTATTTATGAGTTAAAGCTGCAAAATGAGATTATGCGGGGTTGCATTACAATTTCAATCAGAGAAATCTGTCATATGAAGATAGAGAGGGCTATGTAGAAGTCCAAATGTAAGATTTAGCTCAACTTTACAGTTAGTGAAACAAAGTAAAGTTATATACACAGATATGATATTCGAATGTAAACAACAATCTCTCTCGTTTTCGGTAGTTGCAGATACTGATGATGTGTAAAGTTATATACAAATGATATTAGAATGTAAAGGACAATGTCTTTAGTGTTCGCAAAGGGTAAGGAAGACTGCTTCCTTACAAAATTTTTGTAACTTACAGTTTGTGACTTGGCTCGTTGTTCGCTTTTGCGTAACGGTCAAGCAATAGAGTCACATCGATTTTGCGAACTAACCTTGCTTAACTTATCACCTATTTTCTATATTAAACTGTAGGACGTCAAACGATGGGGAGATATTTAAATTTTTATTTCAGTTTTTTTTTTTTTTTTTTTAAATTTAAATTTACTTGTTTTCGATGAGGTCTCTGCTCGGGTGCCACTTGTGAGGATTTTTACCCATTCTCTGGTGTTTGGGTATGCTCAACGGCACCAAGCTGTGACTCACAAGAATTTTTTCTTTTTTATATAATGTAATATGAATGAAAGTACAAGAAAGTAAGTTTCTGCGTATATGTAATACCGAGTTATCTGTTAATTAAATTGGGCTATTATCATTGTCTTGTAGCTTTTAGTTAATTTTAAATAATGTTCATATAAGCATAAAAATAATTGTTGTTTGCGATTACTTAACTTGTTTCTATTTTCAACTTTTATACCTGAAAGCTAATAGTGGATAAAAATATATCCATTTTGTAAACTTGTCATGTGACACACGTTGGCATGAATAAAATTCAAGGGATTATTGTTCTTTATCTTTTGTGTTTAGTTCAAATACATACTTTACTTTAGTTGTGTTTAATTAGTTTAATTATAAGTTAAATTATTTTTATTTCCTTGGGTTTATTAATGAAACGCAATTTATTTTTGTATTTTTATTTAATTAATTTAACAATTTATTTCTAATTTTTGGTTTGGAATTTGTTGTTAAATGGATAGTTGATAAAGAGACTGACTTTTCTTATCGATTTATAAAACGGGAAACCTCGGTTTAACCAATAATCCACAGTCAGCATTTATTTTTATTATATGGTGAAATGAGATATCTGTGGGAGTTGTTTATGGTATGGTGCCCATTGGATATCGGTGAGAAGGGTTTACGTTAACGTTATATGAGAAGTGTTCATATTAACTTTATATGACACTTTAGGTTTGTTCATTGTAATTGTGAGGGTGGTTCGTAAGTTTGTTCTTTTTATTAGGATGGTCCTTAACTTATATACTTGATTCAATTTGAATGCGATTTAATCTAAATATATTTTACTCTTGCCTTGCACATTCAAGTTTGGTTGAATGTGCATTCATTAACTTGGCATTATTCATGCACTTGCATTTGCATGTTTCTCTGTTGGTCTACTTTATAATAACTGACCATAGACAACAATATCAATTCAGACCTTGAAGTGTGTCGTCGTTGTTTACATTAATTTGCTTACGTTGCATTTTCATGGCACACTTCAAGTCGTTCATATTTCGGGAATAAACATATGCAAAAATGCAAATGCATCAATTGTAACGAAGGCGTGTGTTTGCGGTAGAGCAATTTGGCGAGACTCTTTCCTTCCTCTTGTGTCCTCTCACCCGCCACACTTTGTTCCAATAATAAAAAAAAAACATAAAAAGGATAAAAGGTCGATTCCATGTAGCAAGAATCGCATTACCCCATTACCCTGTCCCTTGTCCAGTCTATCGTCTGTAGGTCAGTACCGAGTCCGTTGGTCACCGTCTGGAGTCCTACCTACAGTGCCATCATGCCCACACCCCCTTCACCTCAGCCACAGCGGTGGCAGTTCGCACTCAGCCACATATCGGGGACAAAAAAAAAACAGGAATTAAATGAACTAGGATACCTGATACTGTTTGTGTCGGTGTAGTGTCTGCGGCGGTAGCTGTTTACTTCGGCGGTTCCTGTTCACAGCAAAGGGTTTGTTGCCTTCTTTGATCCACGACTTATGATGGTCCGAAAGGTTGCTGTCGTTGCCTAACAAGGGTTGATCTCGATGGAACAATAGAGTCGCGGCACGGATCGTAGGCTGATATGTTCCCAGCCGGTTGCAGTGCAGCAGGTGTAATTATGTTACCTCAACTTAATATTTGGTGATGAACGTATACGTTCGTATCCCTTTTAAGTGTGACTGTTTGTATTATGAAAGTGTTTGTTCGATAACATATTTTGATTATTTTCGCCTTTTTTTTTTTTGTGTATGCTTTATGCTTATGCCGCTCTTCGTTCCTTTTTTTTTTTATAAAAACAATTTTTATTTATCATTTGACTTCTAAGGTTTTCATTGAATCCTTCATTAATTTATTTCTTTTCTCATATTTTTATTACCATGCTTGTTATATACATGTACTATATTTCTGAACTAACAAATACACATTTTAAAGAATTTTGCACAGCTCCTAACATATAAGGAATGTGGATGTTTCTTTGTCACTTTACTTATTTTGTTCTTCGCTTTATGTGGCTTTTGTTATTTGAACATTAATAAACGCAGTAATTTCATTTAGTTCACTACTCTTAATTTATCAAAGTTTATTCTGCTTGTTTCTTGATTGATTTTAAGCGAGCCAATAACTAGTTCTAGTTAATAATTACATCTTCACGCCCTAACTTCCCAGAGTAGACTCCTCTAACTCCGAAAACAAAAATCAGACAGACCTCTCCCTGCTCAATTTCTCTCTTCTTCTTCCTGTTGGTCTCTACAGCGGCTTGTCGCTACTCTCACAAAAGCAAGCAAAGATCCCGCAAAATCATACAATTTTTGCCTGTTCTTGCAAAAGCAAAAAAAAAAAAAGGGAATACCGCAAAATCATACGATTTTGCCTGTTTTAATGAAAAAAAAGAAAAAAAAGATCATGCGATTTATAAACGGTACCATAAAATCACACGATTTTGTCTAACGGCATGCCGTTATTGCGATACTTGCGGTTGACACGGACCGACAGACACCCTACCCAACGTTTGTTCGCGGCCGTTACACAATTCATACATTTATTTACAGCAACAAAATTAGTTTATAAAAATTGTAATTTATAAGTCAAATTTTCTAGCAATAAAATCGTCTTTGTCTTTGTTTTGCACTCTCAACATTGCATTGATCATTATCTGTTTTGGTGGTTTCTTCCACCAAGTTCCAAGTGCTGGAAGAACAAAATCTATGTAAGTTGACGGTCTAGCACCTTTGTTTGTTTCGTGTCCACGTCGGACACGCTAATAAATACATTCAGAAGACAACACCTTAACATAACATTTGGTGACCAACGTGATTGGCACGTCTCGCATTTGTTGTTTGTTGTCAGACGCGCTAACAAACAAATTCAAACAAATCATTCTAACTCAACATTTTGTTGCAAAGACAATTAATTAATCCAGTTTTAAATGCTCTTTAGTAAAAGATAAAAAGTGTGGATCGTTGTACGGTGTGCGTCAAGTGCATTGACCTTCACTTCCTCACCGAATCAAATACGATGAACAAGTGAAGGACGTGTACTAACTCACTTCATGTCGACGACATCATGTAACTAACTCCACGTAATCATGAAAATTAAGCTGCGCTTACTCATTGAAGACTGCGTTGCCTGTTAACCTCGATATTTACTTCATAATAGACCTCTTGTGGCCTTCGTCATAATTGCGGCGACGTTTAATTCACTTTTCTTTACGTTTACTGTGATTAAACTTCGAAACTTTTCAATGTCGATAGACGTCAATTTTATTTTCGGGTAACGAACGAAATTGAACTGCAGCTCTATCAAACTTATTTTTAATACCTGATTGCCTCTCAGATGATTTACTGTGCTAAATAAAAAAAAAAATCAGACTCGGTTTCCACACTTTTTTTACTCGACACCTTTATATTTTCTGTACTGATACACGACAAATTAGTTTGTTAAATGTTTATTTAATTGCTTTTTCTTCCGCATATGTCCTCATGCGTTGATGTTTCAAAACAGACCACGTTTGCATTTCTTTCAACGCAAACGAAGCCACCCACCCTTACAATTTACAGACAAAGATCGGACTCCCTTTCTCTTTCCGTTGAATTCTCTCTTGATTGTTTTCTACGAAAAGAAAAGGAGTGATTAGTGGCAAGCAGATCAAGTATTGCTTTTTTATAGACAAGCAATATTATTAGCAGAACGGCAGACCTCATCCATCCTACACCCATCGATTTCGCGATTGCTTAATACTATGTTTACTATTTAGTGTCTAGTTTATTATGTTACACGCGTGTGTCAAGTAGAAATTAGCAAATTTAGAATATATACTTGGATTTTGGTGTATTTTTTAAACTTCGGCAATCTTCGGTCAAGAATTTTCTACTTCTACCGCATCACTTTTAGAATTTTTCTTTGCACAACGCTCTATACAAAAAAACTTTTCCACTGTTACGTGATATTTTAACGTTTGGTATTGCGCGAATCCGCTCAGACGAAAGAGTGTCGCCACCTTCGTTGGTACCTGTTTCGTCCCCGTACTGCAGCGCAATTGAAAAACTCTCCTTGGCTGATGTAGTAAGCCGAATTTATTCGCGTAATACAACACCTGAATATATATCTCCGCCGATAGCGGTAACCATTCAGTCACTTCCCCACAGTGTGGCCGTCGGAGCAAAATTTGTAAAACCAACCTTTCTGCCCTTAATAAGTACTGCATCCCTCATTTTGCCGCCCACAGCACAATGATCACTCGAATTAAGTGATTTAAATAGATACATTATACGATATAATTTCATTTTATAATATTATTACCACCTAAATATCTCGAGATAATTAGATGCTAATCAGTTAAATTAAAAGATTATACGTTATCATTACATATAAAATTTGCCTTACATACGCTACCATTTTCTTTTTAAATAAATAAAAATATTGCTTGCTGTTTATAATTCTGCCGGCTTATTTCATTGTATAAGTTTAGGCCCCTGTAAAGTAATGCATTTTGTGCGCAGGTTAATGTTTAGTCTGAAATCAGTTGCCATTCATAAATTACAACGCTGCGCATTAGATACGTTCACCAACTGTCTCGGTGTATAGTTTGTTAACAACTCATTTTTTTATCTTGATTATATACATTAATATATTCATAATTAAACCAACGATCTTAGCGGTTTACCATATCCCTTATGGGCGTAAACCAAGTCTATGACATAGGAAAAACACAACGCATCAGTTTATATTGTAGCATTTGTAAACTTTTACAACAATACTCAAAGTGTTCTCTTACCATTGTGTTGTACACTCGTATGCTGCTGTCATTATTAAATTTTTTTTTCGAATTCTTGTGAAGAAAGATATTTTTTTTCATATTTTTTTGCAGATATAATTAAAATGGGATTGGAATTTCAATTTTTATTCGGAAAAAAACTCAAACTAAAAAAAATTCACATGCTAATATTAGTATTCCTCTGAAGATCGACGGACGGACGAAGCTTATTTACCGGGCGGGCTGCTTTTAGCGGCCATTTTGTACCCTGCTCTACTCATTGTCAGCTTTCTATATTTCTAGGAGTTAGGAAGAGAGCAATCCTTCACGTCCACGGCCCGACAGGAACCACGGGGAGATGAGAATAAGCATCTCTACGATCCCTGCTCTCATTCGCAATCCCTATAAGGATGTTTGTCGTAGTTACTCTCTTTTTTCTTTTCTTTCGCTTTTTGCTTTAAAAAATTAATTTAAAGGAATTTTTCACTTTATTAGTTTTGCGCTTCTTCCTATTAGGAGCTCCTGATATAGCATTCCCTCGGATAAATAATATAAGATTTTGACTTTTACCTCCTGCATTATCCCTTCTTTTAATAAGAAGAATAGTTGAAAACGGAGCCGGGACTGGTTGAACTGTTTACCCTCCACTTTCATCTATTATTGCTCATGGAGGTGCTTCAGTTGATTTAGCTATTTTTTCCCCTTCACTTAGCAGGAATTTCCTCGATTTTAGGAGCTGTAAATTTTATTACTATTGTAATTAATATACGAGCTACTGGTATTTCTTTTGATCGAATACTTTTATTTGTATGATCAGTTGTAATTACTGCATTATTATTATTATTATCTTTACCTGTATTAGCAGGGGCTATTACAATATTATTAACTGATCGTAATCATTTTTTGATTCAGCTGGTGGGGGAGATCCTATTCTTTATCAACATTTATTTTGATATTTTGGTCATCCTGAAGTCTACATTTTAATTCTCCCTGGTTTTGGTATAATTTCCCATATTATTAGTCAAGAATCAGGAAAAAAAGAAACTTTTCGATCTTTAGGTATAATTTATGCAATATCTGCTATTGGATTATTAGGTTTTATTGTCTGAGCTCATCATATATTTACAGTAGGAATAGATGTTGATACTCGAGCTTACTTTACGTCTGCAACAATAATGTATGATTTTGCAAACGCAAGTGATCTAAATGCTCAATTACGTAGCGTACAATGCAATCCACCTTTGCATCGGAATGATAATTAATTGCAACCGTCACAATTGAATAAAACTCTACGTTGCTATCATCTAGTACTACTGATATTATCAATTTGTCAGGAAAAAACTTCCAAATAAAGCATTTCTTCTTTCTTAATATGTACAATAATCGAACTCAAAATACATAACTGTACCAATAAACTACCGTTTACATATTTTCCTTTTTTTTTTTTTTCAATATTGTCTTTTTAGGAAGCACAAATCGACTCCAAATTTTCTTTTTTTTTTCCAAACAATTATAAATTTTTTTCAAGAAAATATATATTATTAGTCAATAAAATTGAAAAAGGTTTGGATTAATCGAAAAAGACCTAAAAATGCAAGAAAAAAAAAATGCAAAATCAAATGACGAGAAAGCCGATAGTCTAGTACCCATCATCGATCTGCCTTGTTGTGTTCCTGCGACGTCCAGATATTTGATTGTAAGTAACGAAAGCTGGGATAATATAAGAAATTCTTTCCTTTGGGTTTTTGGGGGATAATCTTGATGCTGCTCGCCACAACAATTTCCAGCGTTGATCCTTCAGAACAGTTGCGAAGTCTCAGATTCTCCAGGGATGTTAACGATAAAATGAAGTTGGTGGAAGTGGGCCCGCACATTTACCAAGTATCGTTGGAAAGTCATAATCAACCTTTCATGCCAGTGACGTTTGTACCAAAGCGCACGGTTAAGTTTGCTAGAGAGTGATCCGGTGAGCCTAAGGTAGATAAAATCATTGCTCCGAATATACCTTATTTGTGTTCCACGTCAGTGGCTTCTTCCTGCTCAATGATAACTGACATGGTTTTAAGGGTTTTGGCAAGCAAACTACAGTTGAAACCAATGTTGGTTATAACAGTGTACGACGATTTATGGGCGTACGATGACCGTCTAATGAATTTGGCTTCGGAACTTATACCGCAAATTATTAATTTTGAGACATTCAGGTTGTTGGAACACATGTTTTATGGAGGTTAACATGCACTTACCTGGCAGTAAAATATCGAAGAACCGACAGCCAAACTAGTATACAGAAAACGAAACTTAACCAACTGCAATGGGGTATATGCCTGCGTTCATGCATTGCGAAGTTTGCTGAATTTTAGAAGATTGTAACATTTAATTAAAATAAATTATTATTTATTTGTTTGTCCTGTCGGTGCTCTAAAGTGTAAAGCTATTCCTTACAGCAAGTTTAGAGCAATCTTGCGATGCCACTTGAAAAGGAAGTGACACGTGTAAGATGAGTGCCTTGCCTTAGCTAGTCCGCCAGATGTGGAAGGGGTTTTTTAACTTGCTCACGGACACTCCTAGGGCGGCTAAACCAAAAAATTTGCGTGTACTTACCTTTTACCGAATATCAGACGCACGAAACTTTAACTAACCGATCAGGGAATTATTGGAAAAATTAATGTCCGTAGATGAACGTATATCAAAATCACCATTTCTGGTAATTACTTCCGATCTACAGCGTTCTAGAAAATTGTCAAATGATAATATATACAAAGGTAGAGCATTTAATGGCACTATAATTTTTGCTCGCGCTAATTCATGCTAAAAACTATTAATAACTTGAGACATTATTAATCGTCGTTCAAGCTTAGATCCCATGTAATCCAATATAATGATGCATGGTATATGTTATAATTTGCGTTGATTAAAAAATGGATTAATATTTTTATTCCTTGCTGATACATTATACTTTAAAGGAACCTTTATGCACATTTATGCACTCTATTTAACTCATTATTGATGATTATTTTTAATAAAATTTGGCAGAGAGAAAATTTTTTCTAAATTGACGGTGCAGTGTACTCATATCTTTCAATTGTTTTGTTTCTCTTTCTTTTGTGCTTTTGCTCCTTCTTTTTCGATCATATCGACACAATGACATCAAGCATATCACCCGAACCTCTCCGCTTCACTGCTCAAAATTAACGGCCCTCCTGACAAATCAAAAACAAACCAAAACCTACTCTTTCGCATGATTTCTTCTTCTTGAATGCACCGCAAAATCACGCGATTTTACATAACGGGATACCATTACTGCTACATTTTCGGCAAAAACAGATCGACTGACATCCTACCCTAAATTTGTTCGCGAACGTTACAAACTAAAGCAACCTATCGTGAGTGGTGTGTCAGACGGAATGGACGGTCCTTTCGTAAAATATTCATTTTACGGCACATATAGCGTGAAATCAAAATGTATGAAAACAGTGTCTTCTACTTCTGATGGTGTGTCAGCTCGTTGACGGGTCAATTCACAAGTAAGAAATCATCTTCCTCTCTATACTTTTTTTTGGCATTACCAATTGGTAATTTAACCACAAGTCAGCTGACCTATTTCCAATG
>NW_023998438.1:626320-639067 GCF_014805625.2 Glossina fuscipes
TTTTTTCTCCTTTCAATTTCAGTTGAGGATTGATATCATCCCACGAGATCGTTACAGTTAGAGGCATTGCTGAGCAATTTTCTACACTCCAGCAATCCTGGATTTTTTACAAAATTGATCTCACTTAACGCGCATTTCAAAACTAGACGAGAATCGACTGCAACTTGATTGATTGATAGCTCTGATAACACCCTCAGCGTTTGGTTTTATGTACCGCTGTAAAGCCTGTAACGGAGGAGTAGTAGCTCAGACTCCAATCTCAAAAGTGACTGCTTGAAGAAAGATATTAGTTAACTTGGTCAATACAGTCATAGTGATTGGAATTTCTACTAGACTATGGTGAATGGTTTTAGAACGGGAATATACCTTGTTATTAGCCGAGATTTAACTTCACTTATCAAAATATGGTTTTTGACGCAACATGCAACATGACGCTTCTCACCATAAAGATTTTCAAAAATGAATTTGATTGCGGTAAGCTCTTAGAATGACCTCGGTGAGTAGATAAGCTGAGTCCCTCTTGTGTTATTTGGTTTAGTTTGGTGACCATCGGTCTTTAAGATTACCTTGGCTGTGAGAATTGCTGCAATTGAGGTTCCTGAAGCTGAGCACATAACTATAACTACAAAGCCAGAGATATTGCGTGTCAGATGACAAGTGATAGTCAGTTCCGCGACGGGGTATGAAATTACAACTATAAGAACTATCATGATGTATTTCACATACTGCGCCCAACGATAAGAGTGATATTGGTAGAGCTCAGGATCTGTTGCCTTAGATCTCCTAATGCGTGTAAAGGCAGCCTTAAGTTATCTAGAAAATGGCGCACAGTGGTATCGGTTAGCTGGGCGGAATTGTGTAGATATGGCATGTGCTCCAAAACAGGTATTGAAGGCAGGTTAGAGTCAAGGTTACTATGACCAATGACTTTCTCCGTATTTCTCAAAATATTATGGCTATGTAATGCATATCTACAAAGCAAAAATGCTTCCTTACAACGTCTAGCTGGGACAGTAGTGATTGTAGATCCACGTAATTCTCCACTCTGTGTTACTTTTACATCATTATCGGTTGGATCGTTGCAGTCAACATTCATGTGGACAGTAAGTACAAGCGCAGTGACAGTAACCATTGATTTGACCCGGATTGGATTAAACAATTTGTACCTGGTTGCAGTTCAGAGATATCTGCAGATAGTTGACCGGTTAAACATATGTCCAGAGTCTTGATCTCCTACGCATGTAGATAACAGGGGTCCCTATGTTCAATTTCACAATCGTGGAATTGTTTTCATCAATCGGCACAAATCCCAACAACGAGCTTAAAGTTATCTTGAGAGTAACTCCCATATCTCTCCTTTTTGCAAGAGGGACTATCAATCTTACCATTAAATATGCGTTGTTCAACTTACAGAGCTAAATGATACATGGGCTATCATGAATCCAGACATAGTTGGAACAATAACGGGGATTTTGGTAGGTTAATTGTAATATTATTCAGAACGTCATTCATGCTATTCCACTCATTAGTTCGAAGTCTACAGAATTTGAGATCAGTGATATTTTGATAGATTTATATAAATAGTCTATCATAATATCTAATGATGAGAATAAGTAGTTAATTTGTTCTTGAATTGCCACTAAAGTTCCTAATTGTCTTATTCTTCTGTCAATCATGTCTAAAGCTTTTTTATTTGGAGTTAATGCTTTCTTTAATATTTTGAGTGCTAGGTGGAGGCTGTCTACGCCTGACTGCAAATGAATTGGAATAACGTGCTGACTTTAAAAGACGATCATTAATCTTTGACAATTTGTCGATGATAGGCAATATTACAGACATCAGGGTCAGCTTCAAATCTGCTTCTCTCCCGACACCATAAAGGCATTTTAACACTAGAACTACCTACTTCTACCGGAAAGGTCAAAATGACTGGTTTCTTAAATTACCAAGACATTTAAGAAAAGACAATTTTTAGGTTTTATATATTTTTTATTTTTATGGACAATAATTATAATAATAGAATAACAAGAATTTATAAATTACTTAAATTTTTTGCAAGTTGTAGTTATTTTAGCAGAACATTTACCGCAGACTCGTTTATGGCATGTACCTCAAATATTGTTCGTTTTATTATTATGCACTGTCTTATTGGACACTATTTACGTTTCATCGAAATATATGTCTGGTTCTGCGATAATTTAGAGGATGATATTCCGTCTGCTTGAACTATAGATCTACTGGTTATTTCGTTGTAGTCAATTGCAAGTTCTTCGGATAATTGGAATAAAAATTCCTTTCTTGAAATATTCTCTCCTGTCGTTTCCTTATATAATATCCAGGCATTTATACCGGCAAGATGGAGGATATTGTAAAACGGTTGTAATAGCCACCTTCGGGATCCAGCTTTCACAGTATATTTCCGTGCCATTTGATCCGTAACATCTAAAATTTGGTATTGTTATAAAATGTAACCGTTTCAGGTAAACGTTTGCCATCCTTTTCAATTTTCACTGACTTATGTTTTGATCTGAGAACTAATACTTTTTATTGGGCTTACTCTTGTATGTGGTCAAAGTACAACTTTCCGTTTCATAAAGTACTGTCGAGAAACGAGACTTGTCATCCTTTTTTGATTTTGCAGGTTTAGGTAGTTCTCTCTTATTTTGTCTAATGGTGCCGACTAAGTAAGTTTTTTTCTTGATTAGTTTTATTGCTAACGACAAACCTGTAACGAAATTATCTGTTCTCCCGCAACTAATATATGGATCTATAAGGACAACAAATTCACATAAAGGTACGGATAATCTCATTTCGTCTTTTCCTATGTAGGGAAATGCATTGACAATATTTACTTTTTACATCCGACGCCAACCAGAATTTTATGCCAAACTTATTCGGCTTTTTTGGCATGTACTGCGTAAATCTACATCTGGCTTTGGTCGGGAATAATTGCTCATCAACTGTAATGGTAACACCTGGTTTATAACACATTTGACTGTTTTCAATGAATTTATTCCATACCCCTGAAACTAATGTAAATTTATCTGTTTGCAATCTTTGGCTTCTTTCATCTTTCTTATCGAACCGAAAAAGCCGAAGAATTTCGTTAATTTATTTCTGCCCATTGTCTCAAAGAAAAATTTGGTGCCCCATTTTTCAGACTATACATATGAAAATTTTAAGTTTTTTGCTTCGTATGCACCACGAGCATATAAAATTGCTATAAACGCATTCAACTTAATCAGAATTCGACGAGCTTTTGCTTCAGTGCAAGTTTTTATATATTTCATAACAATATTGCAAAATATCAAAGAAAATGCTGTTCTTACACTACCTTTCATAATATGTCGTTTCGCGTATGCCTATGAATCTGACATTTCTTTGAAAATTTTGTGTACTGGGATTCTTCCTGGCGTTGAACCTTCTTGTAGTTTTTTCCACATAGTGCCTTCAACAGATATATCTGAACCTTGGTCGGTTACGGATATTTCAACCTCCTGATCATTTTCAGTTTCAGAATTAGAAAAGGCTTGGACAATTTTACTTTTTTTAGCTAAGCACTTTCAGTTAATAAAATCCAAAAATTAACTTCCCGATCTTGTATGTTCGTTGTCTTATTTTCAACTCCCTCTCGATGAATTCGCACTTCTCCACGTTAACTTGTAGATTGACACACCTTAGGCGACGGAACACCTCACATAGATTGGCCAGGTCTTTCCGATGACAATGTGGTCATCCAGGTACGCAAATGCGTGGAAAAGTCCTCGTCCTGGCGCCGTAAATTCCGTGGACGCTCTGCTCGTCGTCTCGAGGGGAATTTGCCAATAGCCGTCTTAGAGGAAATTGTATCCAACGTTTGTGGCAACGTTTCCGTTGCCTCAAGTATAAAGGCAAGGCGAAAGCGTTTGGTCCGGTCTCCGAATTGGATCGGACATGTAAACGCGCTGCTAGTTTTTAATACGGTTCCTTCGGCTAGGTGAAAGTTCACTCGGCAGCAGTCCCTCTTGTAGATTTTCTCGATCGCTCGGGCGAGGCCCTAGGCAACGAAACTGGTGTTCGCACCAGTGTCCACTGTGGCGGTGACTCGTCGGTCTGCGATTAAAACGGTTGCGCAGATCCGTGCCATCAGACGTGGTATCTACCCCTTGTCGGCAGGAGGTCCAATCAGCTCTCGTGTACCTCTGGCTTTTCCACATTAGGGTGTCGGACCGTTCGCCAGTAGGTACGGGTTGTGTGTCAACATTCTCCACTATGGGGCTCGCAATTACCCTTGGCGGTGGGTGAAGACTTGGAAAGGGGGGTTACCCCTTCGAAATCGATCGCTAGGTTGTTCTTCGGGCGCGCGTGGCTGGTTTCGTAGGACGCTGGGGACCTTTATGAAATATGGCTGTTTGTTATGCTGTGCTAATTCATAAGCATTTTGAAATCGGTCAGACCCAACGGTGACTTTTAGTACGTCATTATTGATTTTTGAGTCTTGGCGACCGCGTGGAGGTGAGGTCAAGGTTACCTACACGAAATTTGGGAACTCAATTTGATACTGTCTGCTGTGTAGTTACACTATACCTAAATGCCTTATTTATGTTTCGCGCTATCTGCGATGCTGTAGTTCCACTTAAAAACTCTTACTTGTCATAGACGTAGCTACTTTGCGGTAGAGCTTTACGATTTTTATATTATATGCTGTATGACAAAAAAATTTTTTTTTCTTCTTTTTTTTTTGGAAGGTTTATCTATTTTCTCCATTTTTTTTTTGGTTTTCCGCTCACAAGCCACAACCATGATGTAAGTCCGTTTTGTAAGGCCCGTTGTCTGTACTGTTTGCCCTCCGTCATTCTTGGTTCGTTAGCCCGTATCCCTTGTCCCCTACTCTCCCTCACTAGCACACTAACTCAAACCCTGCCTAAGCGCTATTTGCAGACTGCTTAGTCGAGCATCATTCCTTTATTTTCTATCCTTCTCTTTTTTTTTGTTTTTTTTTCTTTAAGAGTTTTTGTTGTTGTGTTGGGTGTATTAAACTAATAATATATACGCCAATCATTAATAATAGCGAAGCAAACATAATTTTGTTCAATTTAATATAATTAATAATTTAATTAATATTGAGCCTGTTTCAATACAAAATCCTTTCCCTTTTTTTTAGTTAACAATTTTTGTAACCAAAAAAAAAAAAAAACTCCTTTTTTTCCTTCTTAAATTTCTTTCTAATCTTTTAGTGAATGATATATATACTTAGCCTACTTTATTTTCCTATCTTTCTCTTTGAAGAAAAATTGATTGACTTTAGTTAAAGGTGTTTTTTCCTTTTACATGTTTTTCGAGCTCTTAAGTGCAAACTGTCCCATTGACAACGAACGACCCTCTACAAAAACCAACTGTGCAAAATCAAAGCATCAAAGAAAAAATATTCTCAAATCATACAGATGGACTTATATTTATAAAATTGCATAACATTATTTTGCGTCAATCCGTTTATGATAAGAAAACCAAAGATGTTTTACATTTACTTTTTCACAATATTTTATATTAAACTTTAAGCATTTTTTTAATAAAGCGCACTTAAAACAAAACGTCTGCTTTTTGATATCTTAACACATTCAACAATGTATGTAGCATTTTATATGAATAAATCACATTGAACTGGTGTAATTTATTATTTTAAAACTAAACACATGCAATCACCGTCCTGGCTCGTCAGTCAAGAAGGGGTAAGAATTTTTGATGTGAAAATAATTTGTCCCAACTACATACAAGATTTTATTATTCATATCGCTTACTCTTACTTGCTTAGAATTTGTATTTGAAATAAAAAAAAAAATCACCGAAATGTCCTACATCATATCTATACGCACCCTACCACAATGCATCTCTCTTGAAGTCTTACCAGCACTTCAAATTTTAATTTTATACTTATTTTTTCTTTTTATTAAAGAAATTTTAAATTATTTTAATTTAAAATAACTTTTAGCAGAACAATTAATATTAATAATTTGTAATAAAAAAAAAATTAATTATGATACGTTAGGTAGAATTGTTACAATTGATTTATTCCCTGCATCGTAAAGCCTGCACCTTTCTCAACCAATGCATAATCTACCTTAATTGTAGGGAAGAATGCACCATCTGTTTCCATGACAGCACTATAATGAACTTTGACCACTTCTGCTTACGTCGGAGGATCTCACACCTGCGAGAACATACTCTTTCAAAATAGAATTCTGTGCTTCGCAGAAGTTCGGGAAAGTTTGTGAAGGTTGATATCATCTCCATTAACTAATTCTTATTTTAGTTTCTTCTTCTTTACATGTCATTCATAATTTGATATATTAAAATATATAGTAAAGTTTACAGGTTAGTTTACGTACTTCTAGCTATGTACGTGGGTACGTAAACACATGTATAAAAACTTTTTATATATAATGTAATGAATGTAAATATATGTGGCCACACTTACATGTTTCTTCTATACTTATTTACCTTATTATAAGTCACCATAAAGAGCATTGAATACATTCTTTCAAAAAATAATTCTGGCAAGACAGTTTATCAATCAACTTATCATTTCAATACTTAAAGTTCATAAAAGTTATCTTAAATCTAGGATTGATTTAACTTAGTAGATATATGAGCCACAATTTTCGTTAATAATTTGTCGATTTAATACCACGTTGGGATTTTCCATGAGTTGGATTGCCCTGTTGTTCACCTCCACTTGTTGGTTTCAAAAAAAACCGCATTCGTTTTTTGTGTTTAAGTTTGCCAAAAATTGGCCACTGAGTCGGGATTTCATTCGATTTTGCGATATTTGTTTTACAAGCATCTTCCAACATTTTTTTTGTACAATTTCTCGTTGTAGGTTGAATTTAGTAATTGATTAGTTTACCGAATAACTTTTTGACGTGTAATTTTTACGGTAGTCGTAGGGTTGTTCGCATTTCCTGTCTTTGATACCACTTATAGTGGCATCTAGAACGCCAGTTAGAATTATTTCCCATCGAAGATCTATCGCCGGAATGATACCTTGACCTAAAACGTGCTGGTCTAGAATTATATTGATTTAACTTCGTTTTCATACTACTGACATCAAGCGCTAATTTATTTAAGTTCTCTCACAATAACGGTTGAGATCGAAATGGTTTTTAAATAATTACATCACTCGCGTTTTTTGAGGCTGAAGGAACAGAATTATTAGAAAGTGTACTTTTCACAAATATAATCGGCTAGCTTTTAGTTAGTTGCTTAAAGTCTTTGAAATTAAAATTTGTAGGCGCGACGCTCGAACCATGTATCACGTATCAAAAGGTATCATCAAATTCGGCAACATAATTCATCGCAAATTAGAATTCTTTAAACTAACTCGCCTTTATTGCTTAGGATGACTCAGCGAAAATAAGCACGCTATCACGACAGTAGTAAACCACCACACAGTGGTTCATATTAGGGCGAATTGTATTCAGCAACACGTACAGTTCATATCATGCGCATATAAGTCAAACTTTTCGAAGAAAGATCAACGATTTGGTAACTTGTTTTTTTTTGCATTATGCATGTGTTTTGTTTTAATAACACCCTCATATTTAATTTAACAAAATTGATCAAAAGCTTCTATATATTCTGTAGTGAAACACATTAAATAAGAAAACAATTTGACGTTTATTTAATAGTATGTTAATTCTGACTTTCTGGCATAACTCTGACTTGACTAAACAATGGTCAGTGTTTTATATGTTAAGTAAATATGCTAGCTTAAGCAAGCTAAGTCATTACTAAAGTTACATTGCGTGAAAATATGTGAAAATGTGTACTTAACATAATCGATGTGCGGGAATATGTGAAATTGTATAGTGAGCATTATATTAATAAACAGGTAGAATGCGATGAGTCGATATATGAGAATATATAAAAGTGTATACTTAGCATAAAAATAACAAACAGGTAGAATGCGACGACTTGATGATGCTACAATTTAACTCAATGTTACTTTATACTAGGAAGCATTAATGTCCACTTTATTGCATAGATTTGTTTTAACGTCAAAATTTTCGTGACCGGACCTCGCCGACAAGATGACGAATCGTGCACATAGTATCAGTTTCATTTACATTTGCATGTTATTTGCAGGCAAATTTTTGCTTTAAGTTATTGTAGAATTGTTCATCGAAAATTATTTGGTTTCTTTTCGGCATAAAAATTACCCCATTTTATTTTTTCCTCTCCTCTCTTAGCAAAGATCCAGCATATCGGTTTCCACGTTATTATTCTTACATCTTTTTTTCTATGGTTTTAATTTGTCTCTCAACCTTTTCTACAATTGTCTGAAAATAAGTGGCATTTTTTTTTCAGAAATTTTTTTTTTAACTACACCAATCAACGTTCAATAGACAAAACGAGCAAACTTTTTCGCTTTTATACATCATCAATATTCCTTTTATAAATTCAACAAAATTCAGACTCCACATTTATTTTACTCTTCCCTTTTCTTGAAAACTATACTCGCCATCTTTCCTTTTGTGGCCACAATAAAATCTCACTTGTACTATTAATATTTTAAACTTTAATTTTTTATAATTTTTTTTTGTTTTTGTTAGAATGCAAAGAGTATTTCTATTACGTTTAGCATCTTGCATTTTTACGCAATGAGAAAGATATCTACTCCGTGACAAGTGTTGCCATGTTCACATATTAAGATTTTATGTAAGATAGCAAAAAAAAACGAGAATAGAATACAAAGTGTTTTATTTCCAACACTTTTACTTTTCTCAAGAAATTTTTCTTGAAATTTTTCCTTTTCGCTCGTCATTTTTCTTATCACATTTAAATCTTATTTGCAAAAAATTTTAATTAAATATTTCTGGACAAGTACTAGTAAAAACGTCTCTTCTCCTTTCTCTACTTTCGGACATTTGTCAAAGGCCGCAAGGAAATGTTCAGAAAACCGTGCCAAAATCTCCTCAATGTTAAAGTGCTTTTCTTGAATGAACGTAACATTTCTTAGAAGGCTAGGTTGCATTCTTAACAAAAATTGTTAAATAAAGCCGCAGGTCATGCAATTCGTCAGGGGAGAGATTAAACCTATCCCGAATGAGGCGGTGTTTCGGTGCAGGTATGAGGTCCTACGATCAATTATTTGTATTCCATGTTACCATGGCTAGCATTTAAAGACCAACATATAATTAGCGATTTTCAGCTGTAATACACTTTCATTCGATAAAAGAAATTTCACCAAGTATACAGAAATTTGCTTCTTTTGAATTTAAAGAAAAATAGTTCAAGCTTATCAAAGAATATTTATATGCACAACGGCTGCCTTTTTTTTGAAAGGACAGAAGTAATATTTTTTTATACAAAGATTTTTTTATGAAAGGAACGTTACGGAGTGCTCGAGAAAATGTTTTTCTTCTAACATTGATACGTGGTCCAAAGCATTTAAGCATAAAAAATGTTATGTAAATATCTTGAAAGTTGCTAAAAGTTGGCTTGTTGGTTAAACTTATATGGGCAAACGAACGGACGGACAGATAAAATTAAATTATTTCAAAAATTTAACTCTGAATTGATTGATGTATAATAATAAGTAGGTCTGTCTCAAGTCACTTTAAGTACTGCAAATAACCGCGCAAACTTTATATATATTTATCATTAGTAATGTATGGGATTACGAAGACGTAATACATTGTAGAGAGAAAATGTAGTTTGTTAAAGTAGTAGGAGTACAAAAGAAAGCAGTTGATTGCCTACTTAGGTCTTTTAGTGTTTAATCTGCGCAATTTTATATAAGGCTTCTACAATGAAAGCGACTTGATGCAAATAAGACGAAAGAAATGGACAACCCTTACTATGCAGTGCTACGTTTCAATTTTTTCAAGCATTATAGAGTTAGCGTTTTCATTAAATTACAGTTAAGCGAAAATGGTTTCAGAAAAGAGGATCACAATCTTCTCTTTTTCGATCTCGTTCTCTAAAATCAAAGAAATTTGCCAAGTAAAACGTATAAAGTGCATCCGTTTCCGTAGAAAGAGAAAAACTCTATGCTCTATGTCTATCTATGTGCTATGTCTATAAATGCCTTTGTTGTTCAATTCCAATGATGTATTAATACGTAGCTTTCCTTTGTATTCAATTCTAGTAATGTTTTTATTTAGACTTGGAACCAAGGGTAAAGATTTAAATCATCTGACATAGTGTCTATATAAAGAGAATCATAAAGACATGTGTAGAGCATATCCGTTCCCCATTTAGATAGAGAAAACTCTATCATTGCACATGTGTAGATAGGTATGCTCTCTCATTCGATTAAAAAGAATGATAGCTTTTGCTTTTTAGCTTTACAATAATAGTCGATAATTTCTAATAAGATTTATGTTTATTCCGGCATTTGTTTATATCCATTTTATTACACTCCACACTATTTGTGAATACTGGGTATATTTAGTGCGGATGTATTTAACATCCGGAAGGGCTTAAGATGGACCCATCTTTTATTATACCAAATGAGTCATAATCATTTTCTAAATCGATTTAACCCTCTCTGTTCGTCTGACCGTCTGATGTCTGTTCATGCAAAGTTGTGTTCAAGCTGCAGGACGCAATTTTCGAGATATTTTAATGAAATTTTGTACACAGACTTACTTTGCCCAAGAACAAACGGTATTGAAAATGATTCGACCAGCCTCCTTATAACGCCCTATTCTGAAAAGACGTTATAAAGGAAAAAAGTTTTAATATAATATTATGGAAATTAAGTCATAATAGCGTTTCAGTAAAAAAATTAGGCAATTTGGATCACGCAAGTCTTTTTTTGGATCCCAACATATATTAGCGCAAACTCTTAACCTTCCAATATGCGGACTTTCATGACAATAATTTGTGCCTTTTGGAGTAATATTGCCAAATCAAGCGAATAACTGCACCCGGCGAAATGGTGTAGGATGTGCAATGGTCGGCGCTGTTTGACTATACTGTTCTTATTTGTTTTACATAGGTTAGATGTAACTAATTTAGATTATTCAACGGAATGCAGTTTTTTTGGATTTGTTAAGAACTTAAATTTTTTTTTTTTTAAAACAGAAGCAAAAAAATGTTATTTATTAAGAAAACAGATGAAAGCATTATACTTGGACTTGCGACTTGTAGATTGAACACGAATATGCATGGACATTCCTCAGACGGACAGAAAGGCTCAGAATCATAATCTGAATTGATCGGTATAATAAAAGGTGCGTCCATCTTAAGCGCTTCTGCGTGTTGCATACGTCCGCATTTACTTAATATATCCATGTACCAAAAGTGGTGTAGAGAATAATAATTTGTTCAAAATTTCTGTAAAATCCTTTTAAAACCCGTCTCTCAGTCCAACTATGGCGAGTATAAAGACCCTGGCTCGTTTGTTTCTCATTGTAGGTAGCACAAATTGCAAGTGCGCCATCTCCATGTATTTTTTTTAAATCGGATCATTTTGACAAGTTAAACATTTTTTAACGTCTCTGTCATACTCTGCAAGAATAAATAAAATGGTAGACTTTTTACGTCCTATATTCGTTGAAAAGAAATTAAATGAAATTGCGCAAATTGTAATTAAAAAACATATATATATCCATTACGATTTCATTGAATAATTTAGTTAATAACCCTGTTTATATGATTCTTTAGCAAACTAAACTCTTCTCACATATTCGTTTCTTTCTACTATTACTACTACTGCTACTATAGTCAGAAAGAGATGAAACTATTTTCATTGATTCGTTCCTATTACATATATATTGATTCCTTTTGCATTTGCATAAAGAAAGCGGTTGGCGTCTTTTGAGAGAATTCGCCTTTACTAACAAAATATATGTAAACAATTTAAAATAGTAAAGAGATTTGTGCGGACAAAATGAGAGAAAGCGAAAATTGGAGAGGAATATTTTATTCTTATTTAAAGTAGCATTAATTTTTTAAGCAAAAGCGTGCAAAATTTAAAAAAATTCTTTTCGTTGTTTTCAGACGGAGTGCATCTGTTATTTAGCAGTTATTATTTATGCAAGGCGAAAGCGAAAAAAAGAAAAAAGTGAATTCAATAAAAACAGCATTATTATTTTCTTCTACAACACTGCCGGTAAACATTGATCTTCTTACTTTATTATGTATATATTTCGTTATTTAGCTTACTTAATTATCGATATTTTACTTCAAAACGCGTCTAGGGCAAGAGATGACATCCTGAAGCGGTGAAATTGAAAGCATTTTTTTTGTCGGGTTCCAAAATATTGCCAATATTAGCGTCACATTTGTCTTTGTTCTTGCAAAATAATGGAGAGAAAATTTTCGTTTAAATGAGAGCGTTGTAGCTTATATAGCATCAACAAGAATATATCTCTATTTTATATTTTTGTGTACTCAACCTCAACTAATAAAGCAAAAACTCTCTTTTAGTGATGCTATATACTCTCTTTCTCTTGCCAATTCTTTTCATGTTTTTTTTTGTTTTTTTTTTTTGACAGCAAACTCAGCCAAATGTTTGTTTTTATTTTGATTGGTACTAAATGGTGCTCTTAAAATTAATGCGTGAGGTTTGCTTTTGCTTTTCATTCTGTCATTGCTGCGAATATTAAGTGTGTGTTTGATGTTTAAAACAAGCAAAACGTAACCGTTATTGTTTTTGGAAATTTGTTTTTATTTTCGTTTAACTGGCTTGCAATAAGATTTCAGTTTCATGGTGACTCTTATTATAAGCAAACATTAAAGCGCGTCGACTTGTTTTCCGTT
>NW_024004778.1:0-1554 GCF_014805625.2 Glossina fuscipes
AGTCATTCGTAAGTTAAGTATAGTAATTTTTAGCTTCCCTCTCTCTCCCTCTGTTCATGGACCGTGCAGTTTACTAAGTATTTACTGCAGCTTTTTCATGGACATCTATTGCCTGTCATCGAAGAAGGGAAGTGAACTTCTTTTATCCATACCTTTGTAATACCCTACAATGAGTAAGTATGCAATGCCCCCCAGAGTGCGAAGAGGATATAAGCTAAATCGTGCTTTTGCAAAACGCCTATTTGAAATCGAAAAGTGGGCAAAAGGGTTGCTTATGTTGCTGCCGGATGAGCGGAAGAAGAAAACAGCTGATGATAAATCCGAATAAAGTCAGAAATTTAACTTCCCAATCGTAAAGCGTACTGCAATGATATGCAATAAGTCTATGGGCATTATGCTTCGGAGTGGGAATGGAGATGTCCTTTGACTCAACTAATTTTACACGAGATAAACTCTGATTACTTGGTGTATAAAAAATATTTAGGAGCTTGTAAGCATTTGATACCCGCATACTCGTATTTCATTCAGCTTATACGATGTAAAAGCGGGGTCACGTAAATGTTCCTCAGGATAATCAACGCATGAATTTTATTTTTATTTTTTTTTGTTTTCTCGGTAATAGACAGGAAAGAATGGTCAGAAAGGGAGGAGGGAGCTAGGGAGGCGGCCGCAGTCTAATCAGTGTATAACCAATAGGTAAGTCTTACACTTACATTATCGACGACCTGAACAAACTTTTAATGAAAGTGTAATGAGGCAAAAACTGTTACTTCAACTGGCTAAGAAACATAATCATAATAATAGTCGAAGCAGGTCTCCTTCTACGAAGAACAAATTGATAACGCGGAACGACAAACCTCTGCGCAAATTTTCAAAAAAATCCTTCCCTGTCCAAGCAAAGTTTGCCAAATGCGATTGCGTAAAACAAGTCGAGCTTCATGTTCTTATCGGTTATAGAAGCGAAAGTAACGTGCTCGTTGTATATGTTCATCTAAAGTGTGACATCTAGTAGATTTTAGTCACGATTGAC
Source organism: Glossina fuscipes (assembly GCF_014805625.2). Lineage (NCBI taxonomy): Eukaryota > Metazoa > Arthropoda > Insecta > Diptera > Glossinidae > Glossina > Glossina fuscipes. The sequence goes on from NW_024004778.1 coordinate 1,031, forward strand.
GCATGGCTGCTGCTATAGCGAATAATCGCTCGGGCATATACCTCCCAGGCTGCGATAGAAAATTGTCTTTAGTTTTCCTCTTCTTCTTTTTCTTCTTCTTCTACTCTGACCAAGTCCGTATTGAAATATATGTACGTACGGGGGAGATCCTTTGTACAACTAATCATAAAGGAATAATAAATGAAAGATATGTCTTTCAATAGATCTAAAAGAAGATATCCATGGGTTCATGAAGCCAGATATCCTGCCGCTAGTCATGCCGCTAAGTATTTAACAGTTTTCGTCGGTATGTTGTTCGGAGGTCTGCCACCTCAGTATTCAAGGGTAAAAGTTTGACAGTTGACACTTGCGGTACACAATTAACCGCAACGGTTCATGATTCTTGTGGCCTTAAAAGATAGAAAACTTGGGTTTTACCCATAGAAAAATGCAAGAAGTTCTAAAAATTCGTAACCCGCACTGTTCTGGCGGTAGATTACAAGTCATAATGGTATCGCCAAGAGCGTGATGAATGAAATAATGGA
>NW_024004779.1:0-1649 GCF_014805625.2 Glossina fuscipes
GCTTTTTCATGGACATCTACTGCCTGTAGGTTAATAGATAGGTTAAGAGAATCTGCACTAATACACTTATATGTTCCTAAATGGATAATGCTGTGAGTCATTCGTAACTTAAGTATAGTAATTTTTAGCTTCCCTCTCTCTCCCTCTGTTCATGGACCGTGCAGTTTACTAAGTATTTACTGCAGCTTTTTCATGGACACCTATTGCCTGTCATCGAAGAAGGGAAGTGAACTTCTTTTATCCATACCTTTGTAATACCCTACAATGAGTAAGTATGCAATGCCCCCCAGAGTGCGAAGAGGATATAAGCTAAATCGTGCTTTTGCAAAACGCCTATTTGAAATCGAAAAGTGGGCAAAAGGGTTGCTTATGTTGCTGCCGGATGAGCGGAAGAAGAAAACAGCTGATGATAAATCCGAATAAAGTCAGAAATTTAACTTCCCAATCGTAAAGCTTACTGCAATGATATGCAATAAGTCTATGGGCATTATGCTTCGGAGTGGGAATGGAGATGTCCTTTGACTCAACTAATTTTACACGAGATAAACTCTGATTACTTGGTGTATAAAAAATATTTAGGAGCTTGTAAGCATTTGATACCCGCATACTCGTATTTCATTCAGCTTATACGATGTAAAAGCGGGGTCACGTAAATGTTCCTCAGGATAATCAACGCATGAATTTTATTTTTATTTTTTTTTGTTTTCTCGGTAATAGTCAGGATAGAATGGTCAGAAAGGGAGGAGGGAGCTAGGGAGGCGGCCGCAGTCTAATCAGTGTATAACCAATAGGTAAGTCTTACACTTACATTATCGACGACCTGAACAAACTTTTAATGAAAGTGTAATGAGGCAAAAACTGTTACTTCAACTGGCTAAGAAACATAATCATAATAATAGTCGAAGCAGGTCTCCTTCTACGAAGAACAAATTGATAACGCGGAACGACAAACCTCTGCGCAAATTTTCAAAAAAATCCTTGCCTGTCCAAGCAAAGTTTGCCAAATGCGATTGCGTAAAACAAGTCGAGCTTCATGTTCTTATCGGTTATAGAAGCGAAAGTAACGTGCTCGTTGTATATGTTCATCTAAAGTGTGACATCTAGTAGATTTTAGTCACGATTGACGCATGGCTGCTGCTATAGCGAATAATCGCTTGGGCATATACCTCCCAGGCTGCGATAGAAAATTGTCTTTAGTTTTCCTCTTCTTCTTTTTCTTCTTCTTCTACTCTGACCAAGTCCGTATTGAAATATATGTATGTACGGGGGAGATCCTTTGTACAACTAATCATAAAGGAATAATAAATGAAAGATATGTCTTTCAATAGATCTAAAAGAAGATATCCATGGGTTCATGAAGCCAGATATCCTGCCGCTAGTTATGCCGCTAAGTATTTAACAGTTTTCGTCGGTATGTTGTTCGGAGGTCTGCCACCTCAGTATTCAAGGGTAAAAGTTTGACAGTTGACACTTACGGTACACAATTAACCGCAACGGTTCATGATTCTTGTGGCCTTAAAAGATAGAAAACTTGGGTTTTACCCATAGAAAAATGCAAAAAGTTCTAAAAATTCGTAACCCGCACTGTTCTGGCGGTAGATCACAAGTCATAATGGTATCGCCAAGAGCGTGATGAATGAAATAATGGA
>NW_024004780.1:0-1321 GCF_014805625.2 Glossina fuscipes
AGTTTCTACCTGTAGGTTGAACAAAAGGAAACAAGAAGGGCGAGGGAGGGACAAGCTTAAATAACGAATAATTTATATACATATAATATATATATCTATATGCGCATAATAAAAGATAGGAAGGTCTTAAGACGTTCTGGGTGTAGCATACATTCACACAATCTTAATATACGCTTATAGCCCAAGCGCTGGGGGGTATAATGATTCAAATTCAAGTTTACGTTTTCACGCTACGTTATATCAATTGATTCATAGCTTTCGTACCTCACTACGTGGAATCTTATAATTGACCAACGTGTTGATTGACATAATCCCTGTTTGTCTATAAATTGGTTCAATTTATTTCCGGTAAAGTCTGAATTTATATGGTCTAAGCCCATATAATAGAATCTCACTTGAGTGGATTGTATTATAGTAAAGGGTCATAAGGAATATAATGTGTATCTTATATAAGGTGATGATAAACGTAAAACAAATCGACCTAAGCTGAACAAAAATTTTTTTTGCTTTTCTTTCGTGTACCGACCAACAAAGGGTAAGAGATATATTCGTTCTGTGGAAACGCTTGCAGCGACCAGAAGTAAGCTCTAGTACAAACTATATATATTTTTGATCAGCATCGAATTGTGAAACGATATAAGTATGTGCGTCTATCCAGTTGTTCGCCAGCTCGTCTGTCCGTCACTGTAAAGTCTGTTGCAAATATTCTCCTACCCGCAGCCATGCAGCTATCAATTTCAAATATTGTAAATTCAATTCATTGCAAATGGACCAAATAGGTTTAAAAGGACCTATACACTATCACGTAAACTGATAACACCTCTATTTTGCAAAGGGGAGAAAAAACTGGTTTTTTGCTCACTACACATAAACAGCAGCAGATAAATGTGCAAAATTTTGAACGCAGATGCTTTGGACGATGCTGTAGTACCTGTAGAAAAGTGGGAAAAATTGGCCACGCCTACCCAACAAATTTGCAAAAGTATTTGAAAATGAGTCAAACCGGTGAAAGGACACGCCTACAAAAATCACACGTCTATGCAATAACAACCGTGAACACTTGTGCTTTCCATGTTTGTTACTTATTACCATTTTATAGGCAGCACACATAGACATTACGAACTTTTGCTTTTATTCTGAAAATAGGAAAGCTCGGCTGTGCCCATCCAATACTATGAAGTATGAAAATTTATTCCTTTCCCCGTTTGTTTTTTTTTTTTTTTTTTTTTCTAGTCGATGATGGTTATAAATGATTCGGTCACGACCGAATATAATTTTTTTATTTGTTAGATCTTTTAAATGTTAATGAAAAATATGAATA
>NW_024004781.1:0-1273 GCF_014805625.2 Glossina fuscipes
GGACAAGCTTAAATAACGAATAATTTATATACATATAATATATATATCTATATGCGCATAATAAAAGATAGGAAGGTCTTAAGACGTTCTGGGTGTAGCATACATTCACACAATCTTAATATACGCTTATAGCCCAAGCGCTGGGGGGTATAATGATTCAAATTCAAGTTTACGTTTTCACGCTACGTTATATCAATTGATTCATAGCTTTCGTACCTCACTACGTGGAATCTTATAATTGACCAACGTGTTGATTGACATAATCCCTGTTTGTCTATAAATTGGTTCAATTTATTTCCGGTAAAGTCTGAATTTATATGGTCTAAGCCCATATAATAGAATCTCACTTGAGTGGATTGTATTATAGTAAAGGGTCATAAGGAATATAATGTGTATCTTATATAAGGTGAAGGTAAACGTAAAACAAATCGACCTAAGCTGAACAAAAATTTTTTTTGCTTTTCTTTCGTGTACCGACCAACAAAGGGTAAGAGATATATTCGTTCTGTGGAAACGCTTGCAGCGACCAGAAGTAAGCTCTAGTACAAACTATATATATTTTTGATCAGCATCGAATTGTGAAACGATATAAGTATGTGCGTCTATCCAGTTGTTCGCCAGCTCGTCTGTCCGTCACTGTAAAGTCTGTTGCAAATATTCTCCTACCCGCAGCCATGCAGCTATCAATTTCAAATATTGTAAATTCAATTCATTGCAAATGGACCAAATAGGTTTAAAAGGACCTATACACTATCACGTAAACTGATAACACCTCTATTTTGCAAAGGGGAGAAAAAACTGGTTTTTTGCTCACTACACATAAACAGCAGCAGATAAATGTGCAAAATTTTGAACGCAGATGCTTTGGACGATGCTGTAGTACCTGTAGAAAAGTGGGAAAAATTGGCCACGCCTACCCAACAAATTTGCAAAAGTATTTGAAAATGAGTCAAACCGGTGAAAGGACACGCCTACAAAAATCACACGTCTATGCAATAACAACCGTGAACACTTGTGCTTTCCATGTTTGTTACTTATTACCATTTTATAGGCAGCACACATAGACAATACGAACTTTTGCTTTTATTCTGAAAATAGGAAAGCTCGGCTGTGCCCATCCAATACTATGAAGTATGAAAATTTATTCCTTTCCCCGTTTGTTTTTTTTTTTTTTTTTTTTTCTAGTCGATGATGGTTATAAATGATTCGGTCACGACCGAATATAATTTTTTTATTTGTTAGATCTTTTAAATGTTAATGAAAAATATGAATA
>NW_024004782.1:0-2423 GCF_014805625.2 Glossina fuscipes
GACGAGAAAGCTTAACTAGGTATTATCTCAAGTCTATCTGGATGCTGTATACATACGCATAAACTTAGTATACCCTTGTGAATGGACGCACAGAAAAGCTTAAAAAAAGACGCGGTGGTGGACTGCCCAAGGTCCAAGTTGTACACATATGCACCACAAGGAGCTCAGGGTGTAAAGAATAAATAACTAATGTTTCTCAGAAGTTATTGGGTTTTTTAGATTTTATTCACATATGTGAACCTGTTTACTATTGAAGAATGCTGCAAACGAAACCTTTGTATGGAATAAGGTTTCTTTCAATTTGCCGATAATGGTACCTTTTGTATTCTACGCTACTACCTGCATCTGATTCCTTGAACTTAGTGATTTCTTACAGAAATTTTATAACGGCGCCTTAGAAATATTAAATCTGGCTGTATTCGATTAACTTCGACATTTTAGCCTAATAAAGGTATATAAATGTATATGAATTGAATCACGTTCAGGTACTTGCTTTCGTTTCTACCTTTAATAGAACAAGCATAAGGCCATAGCCAAGTGCTTAATTAATTCGATCGATTTGATTTTGAAAAGGGATCCAATTAATTATAATACCCTTCTTTTGGTCTTTTTTATCTGCTTGGTATCATAATAACAATGTCTAGAAAAGTTGCTTTGGAGCCTACCTGTTGCCACCAAAAGTCTACTTGCAAAAGTTCAAGTGTTAAATTCTGATAAATCCTTTAGTCACAGAGAATCCGTAGTTCTAAGCTTAAGGAGTTTAAGAAACAATATTAATTGCTATTAGTTGTTGGAACAAAAACGTCTACCTGCTAGGATTGCCCATTCAGACCGTTTTTATAAAAAAAAAAAAAATTTTATCGGAAGTAATATCTAACAGTAGTTAAGTTTGGTGGCTTTTTTTTACTTGCATTTTGCGATCGAACAAAGGAAAGTACAAAATAATGAGGACTTGCGATAAGAACTTTTTCGCAAATATTTTCATGCTTAAGACGCTGGAGGGCAGTTAAATCGTTACACTTATATGTGATGTATTTGTTCAACCTGTGTAAAGTAGCTACGGTCACAAAAATTCTAACCGGATAAAAGTGTTATCTTTGCAACGATTTAATATGGAGAACATTAAGATCAGTTGAAGCATTTCATCTATAATACTTCTTCTAATCAATGAAATCCCAAGTCTTTTTTAATATAAGCAAGAGCTTTCTATCAAAGTAAGCTTCTTCGCCCTACCGCGTAAGGTACAAAATATATGTATCCTTGCGCAGACTTCATCCGTGGATTCTAAACTCTGACATATGAAGAGTAATTTTTGGGCTCCTATGCACTACGCACGCCCAACTCTTAGCATACAGAGGCAGTGTAATAATTGTTATTAATTGTGAATTTTTTTACTCTTAGCTGAAAACGGTGACTTAAAAGGTCTCACCATCATCATTATCGTTAGAGATCATTAAGAGACTTTTAACTCATAGATGTGGGGGACAATCGATGTATTGTTTCTTGGATGCTTCCTTGGGCTTCTGAAAAATGAATTAGATCTGAAAGCTTTGCAAGGAGTAGTGAGAATTTTCGCTTTAACTCGTGAGATAAAAAATCGAGATTCAACTAGCAACTCATCTTTGAAGACATATATATTTTTTCATTGTTTCTTATGCAGCCTTGATCTTTCTTTCGACTTCTTATCTGAGTCCCACAATAAAACGATTCATTAGCTTCTTAGACTTGAATGGTTTCTCAAGCCATAGTTTGAGGTTAGTCTCTAGTTTAGATAATGCACAGCCCATTCTTAAAGGGGCTCATATATTGCCTAGGAAGCTTCAATTTTCCAATCTTCGGGATGTCAGGAGTAATAGTATAGTTGCAGTCTGAAACGATTATCTCTTTAAGAACTATCTTTGTAAAGTTTTAAATAATCGTAATTAAATAATCGTAATTCTCCTTTGTCAATTTGATTGAAATGTTAATGTCAAGAAAAGCAATGACAAATCATTTAAAATGCGTCTTCCGTATGTGTAATATGTTGATGGTCAGAAGGGCATGGGGAAAGGGTGATAACGTCTCATCTGAGAAGTGTATGTCCGATCGGTAAGTGCTATACCTTTACCGACGCTGTGGCGTTTCTGTGATGTTCTTCCAAACACGGTTTGTGAAGTGTGTGTGTTTTGCTATATAAATAAGTCCTTACTGTTTTGTTTTTGAGTAACAGTTCTTTTATTCGTGAATATTTGTCAAACTGCTGTGAAGCGGAAATTTGATAATAAATTGCTTCTTTAATTCTGTTCAAAAGTCTTGCGATAGAAAGGTAATCGGGTTTGAGATAAGGAGACCAACTTTGTAAGCGACCTGAAGCGCAAGCACCATTAATGAATTGAAGGCCTTGACGTTAATATGAATAACTCCATATGTGTAACGTTGTAATC
>NW_024004783.1:0-3955 GCF_014805625.2 Glossina fuscipes
GGCAGAGGGCTACGAAGAAGCCCCCCTCGCAATGAAAGGGACAGAGAGCTAAGAAGAAGCCCCCCCTAGCAACGAAAGGGGCAGAGAGCCAAGTAGAAGCCCCCCTCGCAATGAAGGGGGCAAAGAGCTAAGAACAAGCCCCCTCACAATAAAAGGGGCAGAGGGCCAGAAGTAGTTTCAGGGGGTTTAACGCAGGTGCCTGCCGGAAAGGCTCAACCCTGCGGTGCCCGCTGGCACACGGAGTGAAACGTCACTCACGTCCCACAGGGAGCAGGGAGGCTCCCTGTAGTTCCAGATCAAGGGCATGTGTATGGCATGCCCTTCCTACTGACGGAGGCGAGGCCTATCTAACACCTCAAATATTTAATGTTCCCGCGATATTGGGGGCAACCACAGCCACCACGAGACTCCCCTAGGGGCCGTCCCAGCGGTCAGGCAGAGGACCCACACTACGAGGATTCTGCTGCAGCAAAAACTGCAGCCAGCAATTCCCCGCAGAGAGGATCCCCTGGGCAACCTGACCCCCGTGGTACCTTACTTATTTTAAAAGTCTAAGGTCAGACTTTTGGCAGCATATGGCTACATATCGGTTAGACCCATACGTCTCGGACCGGTGGCCTTGGGTCGAAATAAAAATCAAATCAAATAAAAATAGAAACAAAAATAGACATAAAGAGAATAACCATGACATAAACATGGCTTTAGGGTCAAAATAAAAATCAGTTCAAATAAAAATAGACTTAAAAAGGAATAACCATGATATAAACATGGCCTTACGGCAAAGTATAATCAATAACCATGATATAAACATGGCCTTAGGGCAAAGTATAATCAATTCAAATAAAAATAAAAATAAAAATATACATAAAGAGTAACAAACATAAACACAAACACAAAACATAAAACATAAAACAAACTGGTTAAAAGGCGGAGGGAACCACTCAGAGGCGCCGGCGCGTAGCAGCACGCCTCAGAGCACTGGGCAGAAACCACACCGTGACAACACCCGCCAGGGCTATCCAATGCCCTGCCCCAACCAAACAGCCGAGCCCTCCAAGTCCGCGCCAGATCTGAAACGACCGTCAACCCATAACCGCTACAATTCAAAAAGAACATCGCAAGATAAATCGCAAGATATGTTCCTTCTAAACTACTTTTTTAAAAAAGATCAAAGGAAGAAAAACGAAGGGCAAGCAAAAACCAATGAAAACAAAGTACAAACCGCAATGAACATGAAAACCGCGACAAAAAGAACACCAAAAGAAAAAATGAAACTTCCCAAAAACGAACGAAGCAAGAAAGACGAAGAGCAAGCACCCCCATGGAAAACAAAGCACGACAACCACCAAAGAAACGAAAAATGCCAACAAACGCAAAAACCACACCTCGTGGTCAAACAAGAAGTGTGAAAAGAGAACCCAGACCCCCCGCGGTCTGGGTTAAACGGCCGAACAAAAACCCTCCAAAGTGAAACCAAAATCAACATAACCAACAATCAAGAACCAGCACGGACCCGGAGAACCCGACTACCCAACCAAAACAAAGCACCGCGACCGCCCCAAGCGGCGCCGACACAACGCGATCCCCGCCCAAAACGTGAAGGACGAACCTGGCTAAAAGGCGGTGGCCTTGGCTCAAAATAAAAATAAAAATCAAATCAAATAAAAATAGAAACAAAAATAGACATAAAAAAGAATAACCATGACATAAAAATGGCCTTAGGGTCAAAATAAAAATCAATTCAAATAAAAAATAAAAATAAAAATATACATAAGTGTAACAATAACATAAACACAAACACAAACCAAAATATAAAGGACGAACTGGTTAAAAAGGCGGAGGGAACCACTCAGAGGCGCAGGCGTGTAGCGGTACGCCTCCTAAAGGCACCGGCCGCAAACCTACCCAAGCTCTGAACATAAAAGTCCTGAGAGAGAGCGTCGTCAAAAACGAAGCCGTCCCCCTCCACTCTAATTCCCATCGCATCCAAATTTCGAAGATCAGAATAAAGTGGACACTCACAGAGGACGTGCTTCCAATCCTCGGATGGACAACCACACGAACACGCCCCAGTAACGGACAAACCCCTAACCTGCAGAAAATGGTTAAGTGAACCATGTCCTGTAAGTAGGAAACCAAGATATAAATTAAAATCAAAACTAGGGTGGTCTCCTACAAACGAGACGTCTCTAATAAACTCATAAGTCGTTCTACCTTTGGCACTACCATCCCAACGAGTTTGCCATAAGGCGCAGACACGATCCCTCAAAGTCCTAATCCCTTGCTTATAAGTCAAGCTCTCTCTCTCCACCCCCGAAATATAAAGTAAGTCCGTGGGGTGCAATGGCAACCCCCTCTTTAGCCTGTAGGCTGCACTTACGTACAAGGCCTCAAGATCCAGAGGAGGAGCCCCCATCAAGGTCTGCAGTGCGTCAGTAGAAACCGTATGACAGCATGGTAAGCAAGCCAATAAACATACCCGCTGGCAGCCTAGAAGCTTGCGTTGTCCCCAGGCAGTCATGACTGTCCGATACCATACCGGGGCACCACACGTTGCACATGCAACAAGGAGACCCCGGTATATGACACGAACAGCACGCCTGCTCAGGCCCCAGTCAGACCTAAGAACACGACGCAGTTGACCAATAATTGTGGTCAGCTTCAGTCGAACCCTGTCAAAGTGTGGGAGAAAATTTAACCTTTCTCCCACCCTAATGCCCAGGTAGCCGACTTCCGTGACATATTTGATACTGTGATTGCCAACTCTTACAGTTGGACGTCTACGGGATGAGAGGTTGCCTTTCAGCAACATCATCACAGTTTTCTCCACTGACAAGCTGACACCCACTTCTTCACCCCAACTAACTGCGATATTCAGCAAATCTGCTGATTGACGCTCGAGAGCAGCCCTCGTATCGGCGCCGACCAAGATGAGCAGATCGTCTGCATACGCGCAACATTCACACACCCCTTCAAGCTGCCTAAGCAAAGAGTCCATCATCATGTTCCATATAAATGGACCACAGATTGAGCCCTGAGGACAACCACGGACAACATCCATCTGGACATGCCCTATCTGACTTGAAATACAAGCCTTTCTTTCGGAGAAGTAGCTAGCCCAAAGAGATAACTCCTGGCAACCCAATCCTCTTATCCTATGCAAAACACAGTCCCACTTAAGGTAGTCAAAGGCCCCTTTAAAGTCAATGAACAGGCCAAGGACATATCTGTTCCTTGACTCACTAACGTGTGTTTGAACGCGGAGCCAAACATCGACGGTACTGCGCCCCTTGCGGAAGCCGTACTGCCTATCACATTGGCTCTCATTCAAACTGTTTTGAAGCCTCTCAATCATTATTCTCTCTAACACTTTCCCAAGTGCCGGGAGCATACTTATGCCACGATAAGAACGTGGCTCACTACGTACTTTATCGGGAGACTTCAAAAGCACTACTACTTGGGCTATTTTCCACTCGGACGGAAAACAACTCTCAGAGAGACACTTACTAAACAGGGCATAAAGGTATTCGGGAATAACCTTCCAAATGGCCTTAACCATATCACCGGTTATACCATCTATACCAGGGGATCTCTTCGATCGTATTAGAGAGATCCCATATCCAACCTCATGTATTTCCAACCTCGGAGAAACAGACACCGTATCCACTGGTAGGACCGGTCCCTCTAACCTAGGAAAGAACTCAGACATCAGCGTACTCATACAGTCAGTCCAGTTAGTTAGGACTGTGTTGCCAACACGAAGGCAGCTAATATCGGAAGGCCTTCTGCCTCTGCAAATCCGATACACTTGACCCCAAGGATCATCTCGCCTACGCTGGATAAAGAATCTCCATTCTTCTTCCTTAACTCGGACAATCAGACGCTTGTACTCAGATAACTTGTGCTGATAGGCGGGGCAGAGGGCCAAGAAGAAGCCCCCCTCGCAATGAAAGGG
>NW_024004784.1:0-16873 GCF_014805625.2 Glossina fuscipes
CGATACAGTGATTTAACCTTCTAAGGAAAAGCAATGACGAGAGATATCACGATTATAGAATGATATTGCTAATGAATTATGTTTTGAAAATATTCCTAAGAATAAATCAGCAATGGATTTATGTGGCGGTAGGGTAGCGATTCAGAAAGGCATGGGCACCAGGAAAACTTTGTTTTGCATTCTAGTTCTAGTCCATAAGTGCAGAGATGTGGAAACAGATATATTTCTCTGTTTTCCAGATATGGACAGATGAATGAAAGAAATTTGTATTCGAGACAAAAAGCCTTTAGTCCCTAGCAACGATGTCAGAACAAATTATATTCTTATAAAGAGACAGATTTGGCTTCTTGTCTCCTCTTCTTTTTAATGTCTACTCTGAGCTAATCATTGAAGAAGCTATTCACACAATCGAAGCAGGTATTAAAGTCAATGAACAATTCATCAGTAATTCATCCGATATGCGGCCGAACAACTGTCCTAGCATATAATAGGCAGAATGTGCAGATCCCAAGTCAATCGAAAACTGTATATGAAAATGTCACGCTATTAATTAATCATTGAAACTTGGAAAGGGTCTCCAAGTTTTTATACCTTGAAATTGAGATAGCGACGTAGAAATAGAGAGAAGAATAGAAATGGCTAGAACATTGTACGCGAAATATCAGAAGATTCTAGCACGCCGAGAAATCAGCCAATCCCTTCGCCTTCATTTCGTGAAATGCTTTGTATGGTCGCTGCTTTTGTATAGTTTAGAATTTGGAATAGACATTGAAAATTCCAGACTTACCTAAGCTTACCTAAACAGATATCAAAGTGTAAATATATAATAAAAATATTTTAAATAATTAATTTAGATTAACTAATAATAATATTATTAACTAATATTAAATCATTCCACGAGCTTCGCATAGATAATATCAGGACCGAAGTAAGAGCGGACTAAGTGATACTTAAAGTTTAAAGTAAAGCAGAAGATGTTAAGATCTAATGGTAGGAGATGAATTACAATGTCTTATGGCGAATTTGGCGAAGACTGTCAAAAGGATCTTTCGAAGGCATATCACGTATGGCAATTCATTGTTCGATTTCTGTGTCATTGTCAGTGAATATTGTTCACATAATTACGTGATCATAGCAAAATTTCTTGGAATTTCTATTGTTGCTCTTGTCCTTAGTACAGAATTCTAGAAGTATGTTCTCGCAATCTGTTCTGTCCATCATATACTCTGATAATATACCTAGAATGACTCATTGCTTTGTGTTATTTGTATTAAATTCAAGCCGAAAATAAATTTGCAAAAAAAAATTAATATTAAGTAGTGGATGATCTAAAAAATTCCTACAGTTAGCATGTTAAACACCCTACGCCACTTCGCAAAGGCTTGTCAAAAGACAGTTTTTGTATGGGAAATGATCGAAAAGTCGGTCTTGGACCAAAAGACGTGAGCATATTAAATTTCATCAAATTATATCCAAAAATTGCGGGCTTTAGATTGAACAGAAGCCACAAAATTCACATACGGATAGACAAGCTTAAAAATCGATTCAAAAATTGCAAGGTGGCTTTATTTCAAGCCCTACTCGGTGCTTCACTCATCTGCTGAAGCTTAATATGCCCTTCGGCTGCAGCTGACGCAAGGCATTAAAAACCAGATCCTTGCTAACATTTTAGTTCGCTCAATGCCTGCTGTCGAACACGAAGTTCGATATTTTTAGGAAAGTAATTAAAGCAATGGAGGGTACATTTCGACCAAAATACATTACAATAGTGGTTCCAAACTTATTTATAGTTGTAAGTTAAAATGATGCAGTTTCAATCTCCATAGCTATGCTAATAAGCACGTTAAGTGCGATACATGTTATTAAGCTCAACGAAATTCTGCCTCCTTCAAGCAAGTTAGGCAAAGTAAAAATATTAAAGGTTTCCATGACTTTGAAATAAAGATAGAACAAGTACAAAAATCATGTTCGGTCGTGACCGACCCTATTATACCCTTCACCGTTATCTTAAGAAAGAAAAATAAAACAATTGGAAGAACAACATTTCCGTGCTCTATAATGTGGGCGTTGTAGGCGTGTAGTTTAAAAAGTCTAAGTCATTTCCAAATTTTTTTTTTTCAATTTGTAGGCGATATCTTCCTTTTTAGCTAATGGGAGAATGTGTACCACAAATACTACACAGTCGTGCAGACAGAGTGGATGTACAGGCGAACGTAGTTAGATGCATGCCAAATTTGAAACTGGGCAACAATTTATATACTTTATGGAGTTTTTGTAGATTGTTGTTTCTGCGCGTTACATATGCATGACAAATTTTGATATCGTGAAACTTTTCACGGTTTACGTGGTACTGAGGGCCACGTACTGAGGGTCAGTACCAATCTGCGTGCAAGAACTTCTGATGTTTCTGCCCAATTGGCAATCGATAGCTTCATTTTTGCGGCCAAGAGAATGTCTACTATGAACACTACACAGACGGACAAATAACAAGGTAGGCAAACGGACAGGCTTAAATTGATTGAGAGCTTGATGCTGAACAAGAATATAAATTATTTGTGGGATTTCCGAAGCTTGCTTCTGTGCGTTGCAAATGTGCTGACAAAATAAATATACCCCTCATCCTTCGAAGATGGATGAGTATAAAAAGAATATTTGTACGAGGCTGTGTATAGGAAGACTGTGTACGTAATATTTAACCCTTACATAAATCTGTTTTCAAAAAAAATTTGCTGTTCTTTATTTAAAGTTTATTGCATTTTTTTTTTTAAATATTTTTTTATAGCATTTTGAGTAGAAAAAAAAAAAAAACAAAAGCATATTATATACGAGCACAAAAACACTCGAAAAGGAAAACATATTTTACAAGCCTTCTTCTCGGCCACTTATTACTTTAAACACAGATTTTGTGTTTTTGCAAAAAAAGTTTTGCTTTATTTAAAGAATATGAAAAGAAAAACATTTTTGTTTCATTTATAGATGCAGATATAAACACCTAAGGGTCTCCAACGCACTCAATGGAACGAGAATCAGATTATTTTAAAGCACCCAAGTTTCAGTTTTTTATGTGTAACAAGATAAGGTTATGAGTAAAAGTTTTCGTAAACTGTTGGATATGTGTATTCTCCCAGAGAGAGGAATAACAAGTATGAAAATTATACTCGGTTGTGACCGAATTTTTTATACCCATCACTGTTATCTTGTTTTTGTATAACAATTTTCTTTTTCATGTATTTGTTGTACTTTATGAGCAAGAGAGAGTTGGACGTATATAGACGTGTGGGCATTGTAGCCGTGTTCTTTGACCTGCTTGCGACATTTTTGTACTATTTTGCAAATTTGTAAGAGATATTTTCGGTTATGCGAACGAAAAAATGCGTACCACTGACACTATCTGGTTTGGTAGACGACCAAATGAATGGACAGATAGATGGATATGCTTACGTGCATTTTATATTGAAAACAGGTCAAGAATTTCTATACTTTAAGGCGTATTGAAATAGAAAAAAAGAATATTAATGCACTCTAATATTGGGTAGGCGGGGTGTAATGACAAAAGCAAAAAACGAGTTACTTATTCCTTGTAAAAACCAGAGGTGTTTTCAGTTTATGTGGTTTCGATCGATTTGGCCCATTTTCAATACGAACCTGCATACAAGACCCTCCAATGTTTGTGCTAAATTTGAAATCGATAACTTCATTTGTGTAGTGAGGAGAATGTGTACAACAGGCCAATGGATCGAAGGACAGACGAAAATACTTAAATTGTTTAGATTTTGATGTTGATAAGGAACACGTGCACTTTGCGGGCTCCTTAAAGCTTCCTTCTTGGCGTTGCAAGCGTTTTGATTAAATGAATATGCCCCTCATCCTTTTGTGAAGCGTATATAGAAAGGAAGAACGCGGGAGAGAGAGAGAGAGAGAGAGATAGAGAGAGAAATAGGCAAACAGAGAGAGAGAGTGTATGTAAGAGAAATGAACGAAAATGAAATGTTAGTAAATATTGCTTTGAGCAAAATTACTGTCAAAAGCAAAGACAACCACATTTCTCTGGTTTGCTTATGATCGTCGAGTAAGTAAAGGAAATTGTGAGTTGTACTATCACTTAAATAAAGAAAATGTCATATGCAGCTTAAAAAGGATTTCAAATACTCGTCACACTCGCCGCAATCGCACAAAATATACAAAACGTCACTCAATAAGTGTATAGGTTGAGTAGGATACCTATTGCCGAAACCACATGGATTTTTAAATATTACTATCCGTCAAACGGAATATATCAAAATGTCGTCACTTTCCTACCATTACTCTACAGTTACAGCGATACATAAGAAGTTCGGATTTTTTCCATTGCGGTTACGAAAACAAAAAAATAGCGTCATTAGAACAAGTCTAATTTGTAAAGTAATTGTCGCGGAATTTGTAATGCGCGGAATGTGTAGATATTTTTACATATCGATTCGTCGAAAATGACGACACTCTTTGGCGATGTTATCCTATAAAATTATTGGATTATGTGTTATACATGCTGTACATATAAATTATGGCACGTATGCATTTACAAACGATATATGAGTGTAAATGTATATCGCGTGTCCAAACAAGGTATCTTCATACTCGCGACATGCGATCCACGAGTACGTTGACCAAAGCAATTGAGAAACAGATGGACAGACAGAGTGACAAATTTGCCTACAACGGTTAACATTTGATACTAATCGATAATATGCAGAGCTTTCTAAAGTTGTTTTCTAGGTGCCGCAGACGTTCTGACAAACGAATGAAATTTTAATATTCTCTAATATTGAGTAGGTGTGGCCGATTTTTCTTATTTTTGTACAGGTGTTCCCCGAATACCCATAGAATCTAAACAGAATTTTTTCATCGATGTATTTATTGTGATTTATATAAGTGACGAACTATAAAAGGAAATTGTATTTATTTTCAAGAACAAAGCTGATGTCAGATTATATTTTACTGTGGATGTGTCCTTCGATCGATTTGGACCATATTCAATATCAATCTGCAATAAAGAACTTCTAGTGTTCCTGTACAATTTCAAGCAGGTAGCTTCCGTTCTGCGATCAAGACAATGTTTACTATAAAGATTACACAGACGGACAGGCAGACAGAAGGACATGCTGAAAATTTGTTGCTGATCAAGAGTAGATATGCTTTATGAAGTTTTGTAGTTAGGATTCCGTCTGACCGTTGCAAACGTTTTGACAAACTGAAAATACTTCAGCTAGCAATCTTCATTTTTGTGACTTTAACACTTCACAAAATCCACCCCTTATCCGTCGATGATGGGTGTAAAAATTTTAAAATATCGTAAACTTTAAATCCGCATTTGATTTTTGTATATATGAACATTACTGTTGATCAGTTAGTTACATAACCTTAAAACAATCGTCGCAATCAGAGATGCAGAGATATGTCCATAATGCGGAACGGACTAAAATAACCTTGGAATATATCGGCAAGTTTTTCATATTTTCGTCTATAGCTTTCGTACTAAGTGGTTGTAATCATATATCTGTTGAAGAGAAAGCCAAAAAAAAAAAAAATGTTCTGAAAAATATTTAAGATGAACTTTTTCACGCATTATGTGACTTATAAGTGGCGCTGAAAAACTAAAAGACAAAAAGAGAAAGAGAGAGAGAGAGAGAGGGGTAGCAATAGACAAAAGAAAGAGTATTACAAAGATTCTGTACATAATGCATACTATTTTCAAGGACATTTAGATATTAAGCATTTTCGAGTTTAATTGCTCTTATGTTTAATTAATTAACAATGCCTGAGCTAATTTCATTTAAAATGCGCACAAATATAATGCAATCCAAAATTATATTATGGAAAAAAAAATTTCCACTAAAGAATTGTGAATTTGCGACAAACCGAGAAAGTCGCTTTCTGTTAAAATACTTGAATGCATTTATTCATGCATATAACAGTATGATTATAATATATATGCACATTACAGTGATTCGCGTCAGATTTTGATTAACTCTATCTTTTCCGTTTCGATGAAGTCAAATAGTTTAGAGTGCAACGTAACGAAGAGTTCTACGTTTAAGTTTGTTTGCACAAATCCTACGAATTCTATCTTTCGAATCTTTTACTTAAATCCTCTCTTAATCATATATGTGTCATTTAGCTTCTAATAGAAGTTTAACTTAGGTTTTTAATTTTCATTTTTGATTTCATTTTTATACTGATCGAAATCTGCGCCCACTTGTCGTCGGCCAGTACTCTCATACACAATGCACACAGCACATATAATGGAAAGACAGATTTTATGATAAGCAAAAAGCTGGAAAAATTTGATTTGTCTTTGAGCAAATCTTGCACTTTAATACTGATGGTATTGCCGTAGGACTATTTTTGAAAGATTTAATGTAATTTACAATGACAGCAGAGAATATCTCATTAAGGATGGCCTGTATATAATTCCTATTGTTGAATTGTTTCAGCATAGATAACGCGTATATTTGAAGAAGAAAACACACTATCCTCGAAAGAACCTTATGAAGCGAATTCGTAAACATAACAAGCATTCCGCACTGGACTCTGTTCTTTTTGAGAGAGTAGATAGCCTTCCGTTTGCAACGATTAAATATTGGACGAAAGAGTTGTTACCAGAGTCTCTCGATCTGTTATTACAATGGTTCGCCGAATTGGGTGACGTCATGTCAAAAATGGAGAGAAAAAAAGAAGAGAAGTAAGGCCCCGTTTCGTGAAGAAGAAGGCCTTCACCGTTCAAGGGAATGCATCAATTCACCCATCGATTACCGCAATAGCTAAAATGAAAGTGTTCAATTTTCAATCTCTTCTCAATTCATTCCATTCGTCAGATTTATATCCTTGGGACTAATTCTTCTCGCCCCAAACTTATTAAAATTTCTTAATAATCTTCTCAATCTACGGCCAATGGCTATTTTGAGAAGATCGATATCTCTCATCCAAACAGGATAGCAGTGCTGCTGAACATCGCTGCTAAAATTCTATCGCGTTAAAATTTTATTCTTCAAATTTTTTGCGTTTTCTTTGCCCGGTTAAGTAGTTTTAGGGCTATTTTCGCACCTCTTGTCAAATTTTGCCATCAACCTTTTTATCACTTTCACGTTTTGAATTCGATCGATCTGATTGATTCCCTTTTTCCCTCTTCGCCTATTCAATGCATCTTCCGCTTCAAAATCTCCATAAAAGTATCTTTTTTTAATTAAAAAATAAAAGTTATAAACCAATAACAAGTTGCTAGTATGCCATTGAGAGATCGTATGATATATAGAAAAGTCTTATGGTTCGATGCACAGCAATAATTTTTAATTATAGATTTGTGGCGATTAATAATAGTTTTAAGATTGATGGTTACCCTGTTAAGATATAATGTAAATAGAATGGAAAAAAGTCGATAGGCTTGTGCAATGTTGGCAGACCTGGAATTAATGAATAAATTTGTGGACTAAAAAAATTGAGTTTCTTACTAAAAATAAATTGAGGTCCGTTACGAAAACCGAATTTTATAATAATATGTTGTATGTGTGTGTGTACTTTATGAGTAATGAGCTTATACAATTGTTTCGGCATGTTGTTTGAGAAGCTTTTAAAATTCTCTTGCAAGTTGTAGTTGCTATCTGCATTTTTGCGAATGGGAGAACGTTTACCAGAGATACTACGCGGCTGGGTAGATGGACAGATGGACGGAACAACAGACGGATATGCTGAGCCGCATTCTGAATTTGAAATTGGCCAAGAATTTATATGTTTTATGAGGTTTTATTTAAGCACTGAGAAAGAAACAAATTAAATTTTAATATACTATAATAATGGTGTAGGAGTGGTCCATTTTTAGCATTTCGTACAGGCATTACGGTATCGCCTATGGAACAAACATTCAAAATTTTGTAGTTTTTGGAGCTGTAGTTTGTGAATAATGAGCAAAGAACAAATTTTTTACTCCTGTGGAACAAGAGTGGTGTTCTCAGCTTATATGCTACTGTGGGCGTGTCCTACAACCGATTGTCGTCATTTTCCATGCCGAAGAGTACTATGGAAGCTTTCGGTGCTACTTTGCTATAACTTTTTCAAAATTTAGGCTCCAAGCACTTTTTCCAAGAAACTTGATGTTTGAGTCTCACTAATTTCTTATTTTATGGCAAAAAATTTATAATTCTGTAGCCGAAATCACAGTCCACATTAAAATCTCCTCCACACGTTTTCTTAGCAGGAGCACTGACTCCTGGCGAAGCACCTTCCACCTTATATCTATTCAAAGATCGCCGAGGCCACATTGAATGCTTCGCTGTCGTACCTTTCCTGCCGCGATAATTTTTCGGTTCACCTTTTGCGATTTTTAAATTCTTTGACATCGCAAATAAATAGAAGAGAAAATGATGTCCTTTTCAAACAAATACTAAAGCTGAGTTGATGTATTTGTCTTCGGAATGGTTTTTAAGTCAATATCTATCTCTACCTGTTAGTCTCTGAGATGAACTAATAATCAACAGGTAAGATATTCAATTATAATTTCCTAGCAGAGAGGGAAAAAAGACAGTGGTTTTGAAGTTCTTATGGAAAATCCCGATATTCAACTCCCCCGGTATTTTGCAAGAATGAAAAGACGATTTTTTTGAAAAAATTTATAATGACCCGCCCCACAGAGTTCAGATTTTTCGTTTACAAATTTTGTTAATCAATTGATCCAAAAAAAAAAAAAAAAGAAACGTTGTACATGCGTATACGTACATATAGAGGACAGTATTTTATGAAATCACCTAAACAATTACCATAAACAGTAAATTTTACGAAATTGACTGAAAATTCTTAATGATAGTGCAATTAAAGCAGAATAAATTTATAATTTCGAAAGAGTGAATATTTGGTAAAATTTTCTTTTATCTTAATTGTTACGTATTAAAAGTTTCACTTCATTACTTTTCGCAAAAATTTTTTGATAATTACTGTTGGAGAATCATTTTTTATATGCTCTTAATAGAGAGAAATAAAAAAAAAAAAAAAAAAAACAAAAAAGTTATAAATATGAAAGAGCAGCCTTCTTTGGCACTGATTTCTTTCTTTGCGGTAGGTGAATGCTGTGCATGAATGTATTATTGAAATATTTGCTCATTTGCAGTCAAAAGCCTTGCATTTGTTCATCAGCCAAACGAAACGTAAGCTTCGCTTCTACAATGCGCTTTTGAAAGTGTGTTTGAGTGCATGCCTTGCTCTCGTTAACATTTTCAATTATTATGAATAATCTCGCGTCGATAACACAGCCAGACAGACAGACAGACAGACAGTGCGGAGAGAATGAAAACTAAATTTCCTAAAACTACAATTTTCTAGTCCGGAGTTTATTATTAATTTCAGTTTCCTGAATTTTACTCTCAAAGTATGTTTTTCTTTTATTTCGTTTATCATTTTCTTTGCTTTTTTTCTTGCTTTCCTTTCTCTTCTTCTCGTTTTTTTTTTTTTTTTTTTTTTTCTTTTTTTTTCCGTGCTTTTGTATGATAATAATTGCAAGGAAGTGTTAGGAAAGTTTGTTAATCTGTTCAGTCTGCATGATATGTTACAGGCAAGACATGTCTTGCGGATTTACATAAAGAGTTTTTTACATTTAGATCAATGATTTTAAATCGATTTTTCACTTTGCTAAGCACTCTTGGAAATGCCCAAACATTTTACCTTGATCAGGATGCTTTAGAATGCCTTTTGTCGAAGCGGCGACGTTGCGTACTTAGCTTATTCCTATTAACCTACTGTCTGCGATGAAAGCGAAATCCAACCGTAATCCCTGTAAACTGTTATCGGTAGAGAAGTCGTACCCTTTGAACAGAATTTTGATAGTGTTTCTTGTAAGACGAGGCATCTTTTGATTGTTTGATTGATAAATGTTTGTCCTATCAACGAACCTATTTCAAGACTAACATAGCGTAGAAATAGAGAGAAACAAAGTTAAAGGATACAATTTTGAGATTTCCATTTTTAAAGTTTTCGATTCGTTGCTACTTTTGACTCCTTGCCATAATTAATTCATATGAGAGAGAGAGTCAGATAACATGAGATTTAACTTAAGCTAATTACGTACAATCATTTTTTTTTAGCATCTGCTTTTTTCCGTGGACTATTCCATTACTTGAAGATTTTGTACGTGCTCTATCGTCTTTGATCTGCAGTGCAAGCAAAATAATTTACTGAAAACGCTATTATGGATATAAATGGTTCATATGTATTTGTATGCATGTGTGCTTATATGCGCAGGTGTTACTTACAATGTTCATAAATAAACTTTCAATGTTTTTCTTTTCTTTTCAAATACGGTGAAGCTTCTCTTAACCATACAACTTATGCAATGATTTTTCATCCTTTCGCAGATGCGCGCGGTTTAATAACTATTACGTTATAAGACACTCGACACTTTTCTTACAATAAGTATTGTTTCTCAGTTCAGTAGTCGCTCAACAGGTCGTTCTCACAAAGTTTTCTTTAACTCTACTCTGTCACAATGGATTTTTGTTGGCTCTGATACTCCTTAAGGTGGCAGCCCAAGTATTGTTGACCATCCTAGGTACGTGCGTTTGCTGATGACGTGAATATATATTTTTCATTTAGAACAACGGTTTAAGCTTTTTTATTTCACTTTCAGTGCTTAGTCAATGGCATAATCTTGAAGTTAAAGAAAAAAGGACATAAGAAATTGTCTTTTTCGTCTACACCACTCTTCGCTATATACTATCACATTGATGAGTATACATTTGAAAATGTCTTCAGCTTTAGGGATTTAACAGTCATAGTTGATTCTAGACTTAGGTGCAATCACCACGTTAGTGCTTCTGTGGACAAGGTTAAGTCTCCCTTCGAAACGTCTTTGTCGAGAGATGGTCGCAAGACTTCAAAGATCCACATGTTTCTAAATACTTACTTACTTCCTCAGTACGGCCAGTATTCAATTATTGTCTGCATCGCCAAGTTATAAGTGTCATAGTAACCTCTTAGAATCGTTCTAACAGAATTTTTCAATATTTGCGTGGGTTAGGTTGGAATGCTCGCTTATCACTTACATCACATGACAATAGATTAAAACTGATTGCGTGCAAGAAGTCGTGATTTTGAATGATATAATGCAGCAAATATATTTGTTTAGTTTTTAATTCTAGGTCACGTCGACTTTTGCAAACGTGATGTTGTCTACGGATTTCTACGAAAATCCTTCTCCTGGCCCCCCCAACTCCCCCCAACACCCACTCGTCTGGAAAAAAAAGAAAATTAACGAATAGTTTTGTGAATCGTCACAGTCGCCACAAACGAATATTGAAAGCTAAAGTTTGATATAAACATTCCTGGTTCGATTAAAAATGCGAGGTTAAAAAATGGCCGCAATCTGTTCACGGACATGTCTAGAATGGAGGGAATATTAAAACAATTCCGAAAGACATCTACAACTTATTCACATTTACGTTTATAATATTCGAGGCCGAGAATGCGCTGAGAACCTCTTGCATGCTCCATGCAAAACGTTACATTCACAATAACAACAATGTAATTTTGAAACTTTGAAACTTTTAGTAGTTGCTTAACTTAGCCGCATTATGAGGCTGATCTCAAAGTATTAAAAAATTAAGTAAAGAAAACCTGAGTAGATAGTAGGCGAGACTCTGGCCGCTCTTTTAGATGCATATAACATTAATTTGCCATTCGATTCTTAATTACATATAAGGATCTCGTATTGTAGAATTAAAGAATGTATATTAGTTGTAGGGGTGTGTATTGAATATTAAAAAGACATCAAAAAAATATTAAATACTTTTAGAAAGCGCTTCCAAGAGAACGGTCTGAGTAAGAAAAACTTCACTGTATATTGCAATTTTTTGTTCTTTTTTTTTTTTCAAATAACACATTAACCAGTTTTATAAATTCAATTATATTCTTAGTTACCTTAGGTTAAAAGTAAAAATAATATTTAATTAAATGGAATACGAAGTTGAATGAAATATCCTTTCATTAGTAGGAAGTTCGTCCAGAACGTGTTTTTCAATTATTTTGTTCTCTTCTTGACTTTCGGTTATTTTGATAACGTTTAAGAAAAGCGAAGGCTTCTTAATTAGTTGCTCTCTCTTTCTCTCTCTCTCTCTCTTATTCTTTTACTTTCTACCATTTTGTATTTATCTCATCATATCAAATATGTTGAATGGCTTTCTGGCTGCGTATTAATTATACGCAAGTGTACCCATTAATAAAGAAAATTTTGAGTACAAACGAAAATTCAATGTATTACGACGAGAGAAACGTGAAAATTTTTTAAAATACTTAAAATAATGTCCCTCGGTAGGTATGCATTACCTTCATCTTTGAGCTAAAAGTGATTCGAGGATAAGGTTCGTGGCCACTCTGTACCAAAATTCAAAAATTTTTTTTTCTTCTTATTACAGTACAGAGAACTTCACTTGGCATGTAGTGGTCGCCGGCATCTTTGGTCTTTTAGCATTTTATGGAAGCTTTTGTAGTTCTATCGGCATAAACTTTCTGGTGAAAAGGTAATTTTCAGAGTGCCTTGTTGTAAGCTAACTTCAGATCACAAAGGGATCTTTATAGGGAGTGGAAGAAATTTTGGTCGGATCACGCACAGCTCGGGCTATGCATTGTTTGCAGCAGCTGAGTTCGCTAAATTTTTATAATACGCTTTTCCTTGATCGTTCCACTTGAGTTGCACGATTCAATCGCATTAATTGTTGTAAGTAGAGCTTATATTATTAATCGTCTGACTAATGATGCACGATTTCCTTTCGCTTCCATCAAGTGTAAAGCTTTCTTGTCAATTTGAGCCTTGCCAACCGGCTGTGCCGCTTCACACGTCTTGGACCAAAACTTTTTCTGCACGATACTCTCGTATTTGGCTCACTTTTTATTATTCGTTTTTCTCTAACGGCAATTCAGTCCATTAATTTTTTCACCGTTTATTTATGTGATACCCAAATATTAGGTTTCTTTTGTTATTTTTTTTTTTTTTTTTTTTTGTTATCAACGATTAGTCGACCAGGCTACAGCACAACGTTAACATCGAAGAACGGAAACGAGCAAGCCATCCTTCGCCTGTTGACTTTGATAAGTGCCGTCACCATAAACATTAAAACCAAACCAGCGAACGATTACCCTCTTCTTCGAAATGATATTTTAATATATAACGAATTTTATAGATTTTATAATTTCCAGCTATTGGAGAAAACGACAAAAATTTTTCACTGATATATTTCACATATAAGTAATTTTTAAATAATAATGTCCCGGAAATTTTTCGCAAAAAAAAAAAAAAAAAAACAGAATTTTGTTGACAAACCTTAAAATCAAATCAGTGGATGTACTGTTTAGAAGCAAAAATATCAAGACTTCTATTTCTGTGATATTATTCTTCTCAACTTAGGAAGCCATCTGTTGGTGATTTGTTGAGTCACAGAAGAAGAAGAAGAAGAAGAGAAATATGAAAACTAAACACTAAAAAAGGAAGTTAAGTTACCAGTTGACTTATAGTCGAAGAAGGCAGCACATGAAGTGTGAAGTCCACAGTCGCTTCATAGTGACTTTCTCAATGCAACGTGTTACGTGGGTAATGATAGTAAAAATGTGTCTTTTATTTGCGATGAGGATCGCTCATGCGTCAATCAATGCTAATGCATTGAATTCTATCAGAATATTTCAAAAATTTGCAAGCTGAACAACAGAAATACATGGATGGACCGACGGACAGACCAAGAAAAATAAAACCAAAAACACATCGATTCTAAATAGTTTGGGTTGTTTAATAAAAGAAACACTTATCCCACGCGTTGCGTTCTTCATGTTGCATATACCGGCACAAACTGAATATACCTTTATGCGCATAGGGGCGTAATAAAGAATATTAAAATTTAAGTAAACAACAATTTTATTGTTTAATATCAAAAAAAGTTTTCTCTTATATTTTTCAGGAAAAATGACTCAATTTTCGCTTTTTTTTTTTTTTTTGAAATATTTCATTGACTTTAAATTCCTACAAAATTTAAAATTCTATTTATTTTAAAATAAAATATTTTTTAAAAATCAAAAAAAAAAAAAAAAATAAATAAATAAATAAACAGCAACAAGGAAATTTTTTAGGAAAAGAGAGAAACTTGTAGATCGGAAAATGAAAGAAAATACAATTAGTCGCAGACAATTTGTAGACAAAGATGTTAATGCCGGTGATTGTGTAGAGGAGAAGTCCGCAAAGTTTACGGTAAAGCTGGAGCCGAAAATTAAATCCTTTTCGAAAGACGGAACAAAATCCGGCCTACGAAATTTTCGATTTATAACGAAAGATGACCGAATGGCCAAAAATTCACCCGACACAGATGTCTATAAAGTTCAATGCAATGGCAAGAGTGTCCAAATATTAGAGTTATATAAAAATCCTAACTTGATAGTGAAAAAACCAAAGGCGGTTGTTCGACAATTTGACGAAGATGACGGAAGGCGTAAATTTGTAACAAGCAGAGCAAAATTTGAATGCAAAGCAGATGGGGGAGAAGCGTATTCCGTTGATATTGGCAATGTTGGCTACGACGAACAAGACGATGATGAAGGTGACGACAATGGCGATAGCGACGAACAACAAGATGAACAATCAATATTAACTAGATTAACCCCAGCAGCACTTCAGCAAGAAAGAATTAGGAAATTTAAAGGTGAAGAGAATAGAAATCAGGTATTGCCTGTAGATACACAACCACTAGTCCATAAACATGCGAGATCAAGTGTACCGAAGCAAAAAGTTGTGCAATTAACTGGTTACACAGAAGATATCACAGAGACTCGAAAACGAAAAGTTGTTCCTTGTGAGAAAGAAATAATGAAATTGACGACATCCGATTACAGACTCTTGCCGATTTCAATTTTTAAAGAAAGATTTGAGAAAATCGATAATTTGGAAAAATTAGTCGCATCAATACGTGAGGAAATTAGTTGCATGAAAGAAATATTTGTACCACAGGAAGATTTATTGCAATTCAACGAACTTTATGAGCGTGTGAGAGAACTGAATTCAATGATAATTAATTTAAAGAGTTACGACTCTTCGACTTCTTCAGAATACTGTGATGCCGAGGAATCGTTAGATCTGCAAAACTCATCAATCAAACCGAAATGGAAAAAGAAAGAAAAAAGGGAATTATCTTCGAAAGCAAAGTTCGTCGAGGATATAGAAAAAAAGAAAGGTTTACCGTTAACGTCGTTTTCCACGATTGATGCCGCCGTGATAGTTGCAGCAGCTGCCGTTCTTGCATTTATCTCAGTCATTTTTAGTTCTAGTTGGAAGCGGCCGTTATGAGGTTTTTAACTGCAATCGGAAATTTCGATATGGATCAAAGCATTCACAAAATTGCTTTGCTTTATGATTTAATTGAATATCGTATGGTTGAGGAATTGTCACGTGCCAATGTGCAGAGAGAGAGAGAGCTGTTGAAATTTGTTGCCGACAGGATTGTAAATTGTTGATGGACACATATCTATTTACCTAATAAGTTTTATTTTATTAACTGATTTTCAAAGTTTTCTTGTCTTTGGGGCGAATGTGTTAAAATTGATGCTCAGATGATGTTAGCAACATTTTTTAAAACTACAAATAAAACAAAAATTTTCTCTTTAAAGATTTCAATTTTTTGTGATTTAAATCCATTACGCAGCGAGTGTGATGGGTTACAACAGAATTTTATTTGTTGGATGATTTTGCGTTCATGGTACGAAATGAATTTTACGCTCGTAAAGTTCGTAGATACGTACACCATAAATTTTTGTACCCTTCGTCATATTGCATGTGTGTTTGAAATTCATGTCTAATCGCATAATTGTAGCACACCATGCACCATGCACCATGATAATAGAAGGACGTGCAACTTTTTAATTCATTCGCTAGCGATCTATAGGTACGGCAAAGTTCGTTGAATCAACCAAATGGCTTTATGTTGTGCTTGCATTTTCACTCGCAGAGTTGCGTAAATATCGTAACGCGGGGTTATGGGGTGCTCGACCCAACAAATGCCAAGTTTCTAGATGTGATACATGAAATTTGACGAAATTCACATGCTCTGGCCAAAACACGATCCCTGCTACTGAAAATTATTTCGATTGAGCCATTTTTCTGAGTACTCCCCATCTTTATATGAGAAAATTTTCCATTCTTAACATTTTTACCCATAAAATCACAAAAAAATAATATTGTCCCGTAAGAAATGGATCTTGAAATTTTGATTTGATCTTTTTAAACCGTTTTCCATATAAACTTTTTAATTAAATACTAAGCTTTTATATATCACAACAAAGTCTACTCTTGAGTATTTGATAATCGGAAATGTGATGATGAAGCTTTTTGACGAATAGAAATGAACGATAATAAGTTCATTGACAAAAATAGATCTAAGGAAACCGTAGCTCCTAAAAAATATGACAAGGAAATTGTACTTTTCCGCATCGATGAAAATAGGCGAAGAATGACTTGTTTTTTTACTACCTACGTTATCCAAATTTAGTCCTTTATCAAAATTAAATCTCTATATGATAAAAATATGAATAATCGTAACGAAGTAATCATCAAGATAGAAGAAAGAAGAGAGATATGGGTAGATTATATTCGTCAACTATTTCTAAATGATACAAGATCCGTAGACGCTGCAGATGATGATTGAGAATTTACGGGGTGATCCGTTATAAAAAAAATCAAAAAGGAAATCTATAAAATGTTCCCAAAAACAACAAGGCTGTGCGAAAATATTAAATGATGATAATCTCGATATTAAGTGTAAACTATTTAACGAGGTTTACGATACAGTGATTTAACCTTCTAAGGAAAAGCAATGACGAGAGATAT
>NW_024004785.1:0-1274 GCF_014805625.2 Glossina fuscipes
TCAAATACCGTTAAAAATAGTTTCCATAAGCAGAATTTGAATTTTTTTAGTTTGTTTGAAAGGTAGTTTTATATGGATTCATGAAATGTCCACAAAAATATTTTCTTTTTGTTAATATGGACGGATTAGGCTTTCAAACCAACTATATCTCAATTGTAAGTACTTAACATGAGCTCTGTTAAGTCGTTAACAGCGGTATGTTAACTGAAATGGTAGATGTCTTTACTAGTTAAATTCGAATTTATCTTCACACCCTTAAATATTGAATGTTTTGAATGGATTTTCATATGTGGACAAGGAGAAGTTGGAAGTTGGAGAAGTTGTTGTTCTCATATTTTTCTCATGCAAAAGAAGCCTTACAATGGGTAATTTTTTTAAAATGATATCATTAGTTGCGAAATTAAAAAAAAAAAAAAAAAAAAAGGTAAAGGGAGGACTATGCGTAGTCCGCATTACAATTACATATAATATTATGAATCATACAATGGCATTTGTTCGGGCGGGAGTATCATTTTGCGAAAAATTAAAAAGCAAATAATCCTACACACGACCATCGAACAAATCATTGGAGCATTGAGCTAGGGCGATAGGTTCCTAATTGCGAGAATGCACTGCTTCACTGCGAAATCATGGTTTTTTATTTCGAATCATCATATCGATAATGTCAAAAAGCCTATGATGAAATCACTTAAAAAAAAAGTATAATATTAAAATGTGTTGTGTGTGTAAGATATTAAAAATACTTTGTTGTCACAGACTAGCCGGTGTTTATTTTTAGCACAATGACGTAATTAAGTGAGATTACCTTAACGACAGAAAATTTAAATTGCTCTGTTAAGGATATTTACTTCTCTTTTACTCTATTATCTATCTCTTTCTCAATTTGCCTCTTATTACATTTAAGGTGAAAGTATATGTATATATGTTTGCTTCAATTTAAAAATTGAAATTCATATGTAAATAGACTTAATAATGTACGTTACGTTACGTTAGATGTGTGTTATTTATATAGGTTCGCGTTAATATGTTGTAAAAGGAAAATTTGTTGCTTAAGATATATATATATGTATATCACATATATACATATATGTATATATAAGTCTTAGCATTTGTATGAACGGTTAATAAAAGTTACTTTAAGGTTATTTTACTTATTCATATAACTGTTCTCTTGATTGTTTGTTATTGCTATATAAGTATATGGATAGGATGGCTTTTTTTCATTTTTTTTTTTTTTTTTTTTTAAAATAATTTTTTCTTCAAGCAAATTCTGC
>NW_024004785.1:1374-1550 GCF_014805625.2 Glossina fuscipes
TTTTTTTTTTTTTTTTTTTTTCAAGTTATTCTTCAAGCAAATTCTGCTTGAGGGAAAAAAAAGAGAGAAAAACGTAGGGCAAAAGAAACAGATAACGCTATAAGAGAAACGTCTCGTATTTTACGCATTAAAAAAAAAAGGATATGTCAAGGCTGCGTCAGTTATTTAACTTTTGC
>NW_024004786.1:0-176 GCF_014805625.2 Glossina fuscipes
GCAAAAGTTAAATAACTGACGCAGCCTTGACATATCCTTTTTTTTTTAATGCGTAAAATACGAGACGTTTCTCTTATAGCGTTATCTGTTTCTTTTGCCCTACGTTTTTCTCTCTTTTTTTTCCCTCAAGCAGAATTTGCTTGAAGAATAACTTGAAAAAAAAAAAAAAAAAAAAA
>NW_024004786.1:276-1294 GCF_014805625.2 Glossina fuscipes
GCAGAATTTGCTTGAAGAAAAAATTATTTTAAAAAAAAAAAAAAAAAAAAATGAAAAAAAGCCATCCTATCCATATACTTATATAGCAATAACAAACAATCAAGAGAACAGTTATATGAATAAGTAAAATAACCTTAAAGTAACTTTTATTAACCGTTCATACAAATGCTAAGACTTATATATACATATATGTATATATGTGATATACATATATATATATCTTAAGCAACAAATTTTCCTTTTACAACATATTAACGCGAACCTATATAAATAACACACATCTAACGTAACGTAACGTACATTATTAAGTCTATTTACATATGAATTTCAATTTTTAAATTGAAGCAAACATATATACAAATACTTTCACCTTAAATGTAATAAGAGGCAAATTGAGAAAGAGATAGATAATAGAATAAAAGAGAAGTAAATATCCTTAACAGAGCAATTTAAATTTTCTGTCGTTAAGGTAATCTCACTTAATTACGTCATTGTGCTAAAAATAAACACCGGCTAGTCTGTGACAACAAAGTATTTTTAATATCTTACACACACAACACATTTTAATATTATACTTTTTTTTAAAGTGATTTCATCATAGGCTTTTTGACATTATCGATATGATGATTCGAAATAAAAAACCATGATTTCGCAGTGAAGCAGTGCATTCTCGCAATTAGGAACCTATCGCCCTAGCTCAATGCTCCAATGATTTGTTCGATGGTCGTGTGTAGGATTATTTGCTTTTTAATTTTTCGCAAAATGATACTCCCGCCCGAACAAATGCCATTGTATGATTCATAATATTATATGTAATTGTAATGCGGACTACGCATAGTCCTCCCTTTACCTTTTTTTTTTTTTTTTTTTTTAATTTCGCAACTAATGATATCATTTTAAAAAAATTACCCATTGTAAGGCTTCTTTTGCATGAGAAAAATATGAGAACAACAACTTCTCCAACTTCCAACTTCTCCTTGTCCACATATGAAAATCCATTCAAAACATTCAATATTTA
>NW_024004787.1:0-177 GCF_014805625.2 Glossina fuscipes
GCAAAAGTTAAATAACTGACGCAGCCTTGACATATCCTTTTTTTTTTTAATGCGTAAAATACGAGACGTTTCTCTTATAGCGTTATCTGTTTCTTTTGCCCTACGTTTTTCTCTCTTTTTTTTCCCTCAAGCAGAATTTGCTTGAAGAATAACTTGAAAAAAAAAAAAAAAAAAAAA
>NW_024004787.1:277-1620 GCF_014805625.2 Glossina fuscipes
AAAAAAAAAAAAAAAAAAAAATGAAAAAAAGCCATCCTATCCATATACTTATATAGCAATAACAAACAATCAAGAGAACAGTTATATGAATAAGTAAAATAACCTTAAAGTAACTTTTATTAACCGTTCATACAAATGCTAAGACTTATATATACATATATGTATATATGTGATATACATATATATATATCTTAAGCAACAAATTTTCCTTTTACAACATATTAACGCGAACCTATATAAATAACACACATCTAACGTAACGTAACGTACATTATTAAGTCTATTTACATATGAATTTCAATTTTTAAATTGAAGCAAACATATATACAAATACTTTCACCTTAAATGTAATAAGAGGCAAATTGAGAAAGAGATAGATAATAGAATAAAAGAGAAGTAAATATCCTTAACAGAGCAATTTAAATTTTCTGTCGTTAAGGTAATCTCACTTAATTACGTCATTGTGCTAAAAATAAACACCGGCTAGTCTGCAACAACAAAGTATTTTTAATATCTTACACACACAACACATTTTAATATTATACTTTTTTTTAAAGTGATTTCATCATAGGCTTTTTGACATTATCGATATGATGATTCGAAATAAAAAACCATGATTTCGCAGTGAAGCAGTGCATTCTCGCAATTAGGAACCTATCGCCCTAGCTCAATGCTCCAATGATTTGTTCGATGGTCGTGTGTAGGATTATTTGCTTTTTAATTTTTCGCAAAATGATACTCCCGCCCGAACAAATGCCATTGTATGATTCATAATATTATATGTAATTGTAATGCGGACTACGCATAGTCCTCCCTTTACCTTTTTTTTTTTTTTTTTTTTTTTTTTTTTAATTTCGCAACTAATGATATCATTTTAAAAAAATTACCCATTGTAAGGCTTCTTTTGCATGAGAAAAATATGAGAACAACAACTTCTCCAACTTCCAACTTCTCCTTGTCCACATATGAAAATCCATTCAAAACATTCAATATTTAAGGGTGTGAAGATAAATTCGAATTTAACTAGTAAAGACATCTACCATTTCAGTTAACATACCGCTGTTAACGACTTAACAGAGCTCATGTTAAGTACTTACAATTGAGATATAGTTGGTTTGAAAGCCTAATCCGTCCATATTAACAAAAAGAAAATATTTTTGTGGACATTTCATGAATCCATATAAAACTACCTTTCAAACAAACTAAAAAAATTCAAATTCTGCTTATGGAAACTATTTTTAACGGTATTTGATATTCAGTATGTTAGCGAAACCTGCATATGAAAAAACACCCAAATTTGACACTCTGGTGCGACCAAACTAGAAAATGTCGCCTATATTCAC
>NW_024004788.1:0-1156 GCF_014805625.2 Glossina fuscipes
AATATTTTCTTTTTGTTAATATGGACGGATTAGGCTTTCAAACCAACTATATCTCAATTGTAAGTACTTAACATGAGCTCTGTTAAGTCGTTAACAGCGGTATGTTAACTGAAATGGTAGATGTCTTTACTAGTTAAATTCGAATTTATCTTCACACCCTTAAATATTGAATGTTTTGAATGGATTTTCATATGTGGACAAGGAGAAGTTGGAAGTTGGAGAAGTTGTTGTTCTCATATTTTTCTCATGCAAAAGAAGCCTTACAATGGGTAATTTTTTTAAAATGATATCATTAGTTGCGAAATTAAAAAAAAAAAAAAAAAAAAAAAAAAAAAGGTAAAGGGAGGACTATGCGTAGTCCGCATTACAATTACATATAATATTATGAATCATACAATGGCATTTGTTCGGGCGGGAGTATCATTTTGCGAAAAATTAAAAAGCAAATAATCCTACACACGACCATCGAACAAATCATTGGAGCATTGAGCTAGGGCGATAGGTTCCTAATTGCGAGAATGCACTGCTTCACTGCGAAATCATGGTTTTTTATTTCGAATCATCATATCGATAATGTCAAAAAGCCTATGATGAAATCACTTTAAAAAAAAGTATAATATTAAAATGTGTTGTGTGTGTAAGATATTAAAAATACTTTGTTGTTGCAGACTAGCCGGTGTTTATTTTTAGCACAATGACGTAATTAAGTGAGATTACCTTAACGACAGAAAATTTAAATTGCTCTGTTAAGGATATTTACTTCTCTTTTATTCTATTATCTATCTCTTTCTCAATTTGCCTCTTATTACATTTAAGGTGAAAGTATTTGTATATATGTTTGCTTCAATTTAAAAATTGAAATTCATATGTAAATAGACTTAATAATGTACGTTACGTTACGTTAGATGTGTGTTATTTATATAGGTTCGCGTTAATATGTTGTAAAAGGAAAATTTGTTGCTTAAGATATATATATATGTATATCACATATATACATATATGTATATATAAGTCTTAGCATTTGTATGAACGGTTAATAAAAGTTACTTTAAGGTTATTTTACTTATTCATATAACTGTTCTCTTGATTGTTTGTTATTGCTATATAAGTATATGGATAGGATGGCTTTTTTTCATTTTTTTTTTTTTTTTTTTTT
>NW_024004788.1:1256-1433 GCF_014805625.2 Glossina fuscipes
TTTTTTTTTTTTTTTTTTTTTCAAGTTATTCTTCAAGCAAATTCTGCTTGAGGGAAAAAAAAGAGAGAAAAACGTAGGGCAAAAGAAACAGATAACGCTATAAGAGAAACGTCTCGTATTTTACGCATTAAAAAAAAAAAGGATATGTCAAGGCTGCGTCAGTTATTTAACTTTTGC
>NW_024004789.1:0-1565 GCF_014805625.2 Glossina fuscipes
ACTGTAGGCGATTACCATCAAACTTTGGCAATGATATCTTTGGTATATTATGTGGAAATATTGCAGGAGTTATTGCTATTGCTGCAGGTTGCAGGGCTGTTTTTTCTTCCAATTTTACTATCTGCGCCGTAATAAAATACTCTCTCTGGGAGTTTTCATTAAAATCGTACTCGGTGGAATTGTTGTCAAGCACAATATCCTTCGCTTGACTGCATTGTCCATTTTGCGAAGAAAAGGATATTGATGAAATCTCTCAACCAAATAGATCCAAATGTGAAGAATTATATTACTGTATAGCAACAACGTTAAAAGTGTGCATATCAAGACTCAACAATTCAGATTCGAACCAAACAATTCATGTTTCCCATGCGATATTATTTGATGAAATATACGACACCGTAAAACTGCCAAAACCGAATTACGCGAATTTTCTGGTGATGTTACTACATGGATAGTTTGATTCTATGAATTCACATCATTGGTGCACAACAATGAAATGCTTAACACCGTTATTAAATTGCATCATTTGATATCTAAATTAAGTCCGGCCGCAAAGGCTCCCATAGCTGGCGTAAAAATCATTGCCGAAAATTATGAAATAATATGACAAAGGTTGAAAGACCGCTTTGAAAACAAGAAAATTATTGGGAAGCAGCATATCAAACAAATTTTTGAGCATCCTAAGATCGTTCATGCGAATGCAGCTGATTTACGAGAATTAATCGATACCCTGAATAATCACCTTATAGGTTTGAAAAATATTAATCGTCCAGTTGAATCATGGGACGATCTTATGGTATACATCATAAAATCTAAGCTTGATCCCGCTACATTGAATAAGTGGAATGAAGAGGCGCCAATTGATCGTTTAGCAGCACTCTCTGAATTATTGAATTTTTTAAAAAGAATTTATCAAATTCTTGAAAGTAACTTAAGTTATGTTTCTCTAAACAGTGGTGCTTCCACTAGCCGTGCTATAGAGCCAAAAAGGGTTCAAAGAACAGCAAAGTCATTTGCTACCATTAAAAACTGCTGCAGCTTTTGCCTAAAACCGAGTGATGTTATATATCGCTGTTCTGAGTTTTTAAGCTTATCTGCTGCTGACAGATTGAACAAAGTATATGCACTTAAACTTTGTGTCAATTGTCTTAAATTCAAAAAACCTAATATATCTGATTGCACCTCTAAAGATCGTTGTCACACATGTGGCAAAAGCCATCGTTCATTATTGCATTTTGAACGCCCGCAAGTGGCAAATTACACTGCTTCAAAACATAATCAAATCAATGAAACAAATCATATCGAACCTGCAGAAAATGCAAATCATAATATGAGTGATCAAGCACAACCTAAAAATTTTGCTGCCTTGAAAACACAACACACAGAACGAAATATACTAGCTACAGCAATTGTTTATATTATACCGAAATATTACCAACACTTTCCTTGTCGTGTGCTATTGGATGGTGGTTCACAAATTAATATGATTTCTGAACGCATGGTTCATATGACCGGTCTAAAGCGTCAATACGCTCCAATTCAATTTCAATGTGCAAATAAAACTG
>NW_024004790.1:0-1402 GCF_014805625.2 Glossina fuscipes
AAACGAATTCAAAACGTCGTTCTATTCTTCTAAATTCAGTGAACACGGAGTTTTCTTGCTTGGCTTTCACTGAAATCTGAGTTATTTACATTCGCCGGAACTTTTACACAATTCTTTCCAGGTTTTCAAAAAGGATTGATTCGATCGCACTGGCAGTGTTGATTTAACTGCCATATCTGCTACAGTTCCGTCCTATATATTTGAATTTGCGACTCCTTCCGACGTTGAATTTATTGACATTCGGGCGAAAATTGGCAGTAAACAGTTATATGTAACTTGCTCCTGTACCCCCCCCAAGTGCGGATATCTCTACTTATAAGAAACATGATGCCCTCATTTGTGACGTGGCCGAAAAGTGTAAACCTACTGATATAGTTACAGCGTTGGGGGACTTCAATTTGCCACTAGTCACTTGGTGTTACAGTGATAGTTCTAGCTGTATGGTTCCCACTTCAACGTCTGATAGAGCTATAGTATTTTTCAATGGATTATTTGATAGTAATTTATTTCAGTGCGACCACACTCCTAATTGTAATGACAGACTGGTAGATCTTTGCTTTGCGAACTTCCCAAAGATAGTTGGAAATCGCTGTCCTCCTTTTAGTTTACCTGAGGATCCATATCATCCAGTAACTTCTATTTCGTTTCTTTACAGGCATGGTGGTCCGTTGAACTACGCTAACGTGCCAAATCCAACTTCCTCAAGTAAACATTATGATTTTAATAAAACCAATATGTTACCGGTTGAATCTTATCTGTCACACATGATGCTCGGTTTTTGTGCTGGGAACATTGAAATCCTGCTATCATCGTTCTATAATGTATTAAACCTAGGTATTTCTGCGTCCGTTTCGATCAAGCAACCTCGCCCTCGACCCAGCTATCCGCCATTGTTTAAATTATTATAAAATTA
Source organism: Glossina fuscipes (assembly GCF_014805625.2). Taxonomy (NCBI): domain Eukaryota; kingdom Metazoa; phylum Arthropoda; class Insecta; order Diptera; family Glossinidae; genus Glossina; species Glossina fuscipes. Next base: position 914 of record NW_024004790.1, read on the forward strand.
TGAAAAACCAAGTTTTCCAAAAACTTATAAAACGTGGTTCTGCTTACGGCTATTTCCTATCCTGCTATCCTGCTGCAAGGCATAGATGTGATTACCTCAACCACTAATGCTATTTCAGATACCTTCAGTTGATAAAATCCTCGCTGCTTTTTAATCCTAAATATGATTTAACTTTGTTAACTCCAAAAGAAAAATCTTCATATATCCGTCGCATGTTTCTTTCAATACTCGGAGCCATCCTCTGACGATATTGAAACCTCAAATCTCTTTGCTGAGTACTGCACACAAAATTTTTCAACAGCTGATTCGGACTTAACTGTTAATTAACTATCCGTACTTGATAACGACCTTTTACTTACTTTGAGGTGTCTAAAATATAGTTATGTGCCTGGGACTGATGTAATTCCATCATATATACTCAAATCATGTTTTACGAGCTATGTCGTATTATTTCGATGATTTTTAATCAGTCCTTGCAATCAGGTGCTT
>NW_024004791.1:0-1273 GCF_014805625.2 Glossina fuscipes
GGACAAGCTTAAATAACGAATAATTTATATACATATAATATATATATCTATATGCGCATAATAAAAGATAGGAAGGTCTTAAGACGTTCTGGGTGTAGCATACATTCACACAATCTTAATATACGCTTATAGCCCAAGCGCTGGGGGGTATAATGATTCAAATTCAAGTTTACGTTTTCACGCTACGTTATATCAATTGATTCATAGCTTTCGTACCTCACTACGTGGAATCTTATAATTGACCAACGTGTTGATTGACATAATCCCTGTTTGTCTATAAATTGGTTCAATTTATTTCCGGTAAAGTCTGAATTTATATGGGCTAAGCCCATATAATAGAATCTCACTTGAGTGGATTGTATTATAGTAAAGGGTCATAAGGAATATAATGTGTATCTTATATAAGGTGAAGGTAAACGTAAAACAAATCGACCTAAGCTGAACAAAAATTTTTTTTGCTTTTCTTTCGTGTACCGACCAACAAAGGGTAAGAGATATATTCGTTCTGTGGAAACGCTTGCAGCGACCAGAAGTAAGCTCTAGTACAAACTATATATATTTTTGATCAGCATCGAATTGTGAAACGATATAAGTATGTGCGTCTATCCAGTTGTTCGCCAGCTCGTCTGTCCGTCACTGTAAAGTCTGTTGCAAATATTCTCCTACCCGCAGCCATGCAGCTATCAATTTCAAATATTGTAAATTCAATTCATTGCAAATGGACCAAATAGGTTTAAAAGGACCTATACACTATCACGTAAACTGATAACACCTCTATTTTGCAAAGGGGAGAAAAAACTGGTTTTTTGCTCACTACACATAAACAGCAGCAGATAAATGTGCAAAATTTTGAACGCAGATGCTTTGGACGATGCTGTAGTACCTGTAGAAAAGTGGGAAAAATTGGCCACGCCTACCCAACAAATTTGCAAAAGTATTTGAAAATGAGTCAAACCGGTGAAAGGACACGCCTACAAAAATCACACGTCTATGCAATAACAACCGTGAACACTTGTGCTTTCCATGTTTGTTACTTATTACCATTTTATAGGCAGCACACATAGACAATACGAACTTTTGCTTTTATTCTGAAAATAGGAAAGCTCGGCTGTGCCCATCCAATACTATGAAGTATGAAAATTTATTCCTTTCCCCGTTTGTTTTTTTTTTTTTTTTTTTTTCTAGTCGATGATGGTTATAAATGATTCGGTCACGACCGAATATAATTTTTTTATTTGTTAGATCTTTTAAATGTTAATGAAAAATATGAATA
>NW_024004792.1:0-3843 GCF_014805625.2 Glossina fuscipes
TCCAAATTCGTTTTTTAACAGAAGAAAACAAATTTAACTTTTTAACAGTTTCAAATTCGTTTTTTTCTGTACATGACGTACACGTGGCATTGCTCTTGCATAGATCAAAATGCTTTGGTGTTTTTTTCCTGATATGTACATAACATATGTATGTATACGAGTGAGCATATATTATGTATGCATAGAGAGGGAAAAGAGAGACAGTGTAGATATATTGGATATACACAGCTCATGGAAAAGCAACAATGTACAGAGTACACCACGTGAGACGTAAGAAAATGTTAAATGTGACAAAATTTGCAATTATTAAGAAAAATATTTGTAATTTTTTTTGTTACTGAAAGACACAAACGCTTTATTTTGCATTTACTTATTTGTTTTCTATATTTATATTATAATTATTTTGGGTACAATATCATGGGTAAATCTGAAATTTTATTGGTCATTACTTGTAAGATCAATAAATCTGTTAGTTGTTGCTTGATTTGGCGTCACATTGTATCAAACGTTTGCAAAGTAACGGGATTAAGAATCCGTTCATATGCGCTAGATACATCTATAAATATATATTACGCAAACATGTTATCAAATATATATGATTTGTTTTTGTTACATCATTTATTTGTTATTAAAGAATGCAGGTTTATTCCATAAAATTTTTAATTTATATTTTTTCATTTATATATGACATTTTACCCAAAATGATTACAATTACCATAGATAAGAGAAATAAATTCATATTTTTCTAAATGGATTGAAAACTTTATATGCATCCATTATTGTTTTCAAGGATCACATCTTTAGAAAAAATTGTTAAGTAAATTAAATTCAGTAATGTGACCTGCGAAAGAATTTAATTTCGTTTTTAACAAACTGGACTTCGTTTATTCTTATTAGTTACGTACAAGTAATATTCCTGTAGAAATAAAGCAAACTCTTTGGTGATATACATATATAACATATGCACGAAAAAACCGCCAAAGAGTTTGCTTTATTTCTACAGGAATATTACTTGTATGTAACTTATAAGAATAAACGAATATATGTATATATGTATATATAGGTATGCATGAAATAACCGCCAAAGTGTTTGTTCTTTTCTACAGGAGGAATATTGCTTGTGCATATGTACATATATATTCCAATGCACGGCAATGCATGGTAAGTATGTAATATACACTTTGCTTATTATTTATAGAATGGGAAAGAGATACGTACATACAGTACATGCACTGTAGAGTTTGAAAAATTGTAACAATGTGGAGGAGATACCACTTTGCTCTTAAAAGAAAAAAAGCTCGACCAAATTTGAAGTTGCTTAAGAAAATTATTTTTTATTAATATCCTAATACGATTCGCTTTTATTGAAAAACGCAATCTATGATCTAGAAACATTATTTTTTTATTTACGTGTGTAAATATATTTTTATATTACTCTTGTTTTTTATGTATGTATCAAAGAAAATATGACATACAAAAAACAAAAGATTGAGTGGGAAAGAAAGAGGTAGAGTTTATTTCGCGAAAACGGTAATCAAGGCACCACATAAAATTTCTTTAAAGAAACAAATGAAATGGGATGTCTTACAATATTACTTTTCATAAAGATTTTAACACTTTCCTTTTACTGAAAAACAAAAGCGCTTTATTTTATATTTACTTTTTTGTCTATCATATTTACATTATGATTATTTTGTACTTCCTTATAATTTCTTGAAGAAAAGCCTCGTTTGAATTATTATCACAATCACTACCGCTTTGTAACTTCAAATAAGTTAATTTTAATATAAAATTTTGGTTGGAATAATTCATTTTAATATATTTGAATATAAACACTAAATACACTATTTTCTAAGAGGCACTGTGGCAATTCAATAAATCAATTAAGACGCTTTTGAAAAGTGAGCCTTTATAAGGAACAAGCTTGGAATCTTCAATATCAAATAAATGATGTAACAAAATAAATTATGTATATTTACTATACGTGTTTGGTGTGACCTGTTATTTCTTTTGTTGTCATACACATTTATTGGTGCACATAGCACAAATGAACGGATTCTCGATCCCGTTACTTAGCACATGTTTGAATAACAGAATTATTGGTCATACAAATAATGATCAATAACATTACAAATTTAACAACGATATTGTACCCTAAATAATCATAATGTAAATATCATAGACAAATAAGTAAATATAGCGCTTTTGTTTTTCAGTAAAAGGAAAGTGTTAAAATCTTTATGAAAAGTAATATTGTAAGACATCCCATTTCATTTGTTTCTTTAAAGAAATTTTATGTGGTGCCTTGATTACCGTTTTCGCGAAATAAACTCTACCTCTTTCTTTCCCACTCAATCTTTTGTTTTTTGTATGTCATATTTTCTTTGATACATACATAAAAAACAAGAGTAATATAAAAATATATTTACACACGTAAATAAAAAAATAATGTTTCTAGATCATAGATTGCGTTTTTCAATAAAAGCGAATCGTATTAGGATATTAATAAAAAATAATTTTCTTAAGCAACTTCAAATTTGGTCGAGCTTTTTTTCTTTTAAGAGCAAAGTGGTATCTCCTCCACATTGTTACAATTTTTCAAACTCTACAGTGCATGTACTGTATGTACGTATCTCTTTCCCATTCTATAAATAATAAGCAAAGTGTATATTACATACTTACCATGCATTGCCGTGCATTGGAATATATATGTACATATGCACAAGCAATATTCCTCCTGTAGAAAAGAACAAACACTTTGGCGGTTATTTCATGCATACCTATATATACATATATACATATATTCGTTTATTCTTATAAGTTACATACAAGTAATATTCCTGTAGAAATAAAGCAAACTCTTTGGCGGTTTTTTCGTGCATATGTTATATATGTATATCACCAAAGAGTTTGCTTTATTTCTACAGGAATATTACTTGTACGTAACTAATAAGAATAAACGAAGTCCAGTTTGTTAAAAACGAAATTAAATTCTTTCGCAGGTCACATTACTGAATTTAATTTACTTAACAATTTTTTCTAAAGATGTGATCCTTGAAAACAATAATGGATGCATATAAAGTTTTCAATCCATTTAGAAAAATATGAATTTATTTCTCTTATCTATGGTAATTGTAATCATTTTGGGTAAAATGTCATATATAAATGAAAAAATATAAATTAAAAATTTTATGGAATAAACCTGCATTCTTTAATAACAAATAAATGATGTAACAAAAACAAATCATATATATTTGATAACATGTTTGCGTAATATATATTTATAGATGTATCTAGCGCATATGAACGGATTCTTAATCCCGTTACTTTGCAAACGTTTGATACAATGTGACGCCAAATCAAGCAACAACTAACAGATTTATTGATCTTACAAGTAATGACCAATAAAATTTCAGATTTACCCATGATATTGTACCCAAAATAATTATAATATAAATATAGAAAACAAATAAGTAAATGCAAAATAAAGCGTTTGTGTCTTTCAGTAACAAAAAAAATTACAAATATTTTTCTTAATAATTGCAAATTTTGTCACATTTAACATTTTCTTACGTCTCACGTGGTGTACTCTGTACATTGTTGCTTTTCCATGAGCTGTGTATATCCAATATATCTACACTGTCTCTCTTTTCCCTCTCTATGCATACATAATATATGCTCACTCGTATACATACATATGTTATGTACATATCAGGAAAAAAACACCAAAGCATTTTGATCTATGCAAGAGCAATGCCACGTGTACGTCATGTACAGAAAAAAACGAATTTGAAACTGTTAAAAAGTTAAATTTGTTTTCTTCTGTTAAAAAACGAATTTGGA
>NW_024004793.1:0-738 GCF_014805625.2 Glossina fuscipes
AGTTAAATTTGTTTTCTTCTGTTAAAAAACGAATTTGGAAATGTTAAGAAGTTAAATTTGTTTTCTTCTGTTAAAAAACGAATTTGGAAATGTTAAGAAGTTAAATTTGTTTTTTTCTGTTAATGCGACACGCGTTATCTTGTTAGTTGTACAATTTCAAAAAATCGGCAAAAATAGTTCCTGAAAGCAAAGTGTGAATTTTTTTTGCTTAATCGATAGGTATTTTCATATAGATTCACGTGATATAGGTGAATATAGGCGACATTTTCTAGTTTGGCCGCACCAGAGTGTCAAAGTTGGGTGTTCTCCCATATGCATTTTTCGCTAACATAGCAAATTTCAAAAAATCGGCAAAAATAGTTCCTGAAAGCAAAGTGTGAATTTTTTTTGTTTAATCGATAGGTATTTTCATATAGATTCACGTGATATAGGTGAATATAGGCGACATTTTCTAGTTTGGTCGCACCAGAGTGTCAAAGTTGGGTGTTCTCCCATAGCTATGTTATGGTAACATAGCAAATTTCAAAAAATCGGTAAAAATAGTTCCTGAAAGCAAAGTGTGAATTTTTTTTGCTTAATCGATAGGTATTTTCATATAGATTCACGTGATATAGGTGAATATAGGCGACATTTTCTAGTTTGGCCGCACTAGAGTGTCAAAGTTGGGTGTTCTCCCATAGCTATGTTATGGTAACATAGCAAATTTCAAAAAATCGGTAAAAATAGTTCCTGAAAGCA
>NW_024004793.1:838-2293 GCF_014805625.2 Glossina fuscipes
CAAATTTCAAAAAATCGGCAAAAATAGTTCCTGAAAGCAAAGTGTGAATTTTTTTTGCTTAATCGATAGGTATTTTCATATAGATTCACGTGATATAGGTGAATATAGGCGACATTTTCTAGTTTGGTCGCACCAGAGTGTCAAAGTTGGGCGTTTTTTCATATGCAGTTTTCGCTAACATACCAAATTTCAAATACCGTTAAAAATAGTTTCCATAAGCAGAATTTGAATTTGTTTAGTTTATTTGAAAGGTAGTTTTATATGGATTCATGAAATGTCCACAAAAATATTTTCTTTTTTTTAATATGGACGGATTAGGCTTTCAAATCAACTATATCTCAATTATAAGTATTTAACATGAGCTCTGTTAAGTCGTTAACAGAGGTATGTTAAGAGAAATGGTAGGTGTCTTTACTAGTTAAATTCGAATTTATCTTCACACCCTTTCCTAGATCTCTTACTTCCACCTCTATTCAATTTTGTATTATCGCCGGTAATAATAGCATAGTCAATGTGGGCTTTCTCTCCTTAAATATGAAGCAGCCTTAAATAAAATTTTAAAAGGATATGGGGGGTTAGTTTGACCTGCATTTCAGCTAATTTTTCGAAGTTCTTAAGATAGATTTTTTTGTCCTAGGAATATCAGCTTGCCAATATTTTGCATTCTTAAGCAGTCTACCAATCCCACGAGCAGTAATATTTCTCCGACATTTAGTGGTAAGATCGCAAAGTTCATTATTTGCCCCGAATAAGCTGCTTGGCAACACAAATCAGATACGTTTGCTCAACACCATACCCGCTAATTGCTTTGGAAATGTAAAAATTTTGAAAAGCAAATCGAAGAAAGCTTTTAGCACTATTGCCCCAAAAGTAAAATAAAGTCTAGAAAAAAATGTTAACATTTCTGCATTGATTGACTAAACGACTTCATTGTGGTAAAGAAAATCACTGAAAGGCAACAGAGCGAAGTACGTAACGCATGGAAGAAATAAGAAAAACAAAAAGGTGGCAAATTTTAATGTATACAAATGCATATGTATGTACTAAGCAATAAAGAGAGAAATAAATAATATAATATGATATTGACAGTTTAGCGTTACGGTAGGAAAGAGAGAACACTGAACAGCTGTTTTTTTAAGGTGTGACAAAACGAAATACTTAACAAAAGAATACTCAGAGATATCCTAAAAAATCTCAATCCTTACGTCGGTGCCTGTTTGGGGTTTAAGATAAGTCGTGCAAACGCAGTTGAAACTCCACTTTTCATAAGCTCTTATGTTGTTTAAGCTCAACAATTGTTAAAATCGTTTGGTTCACTTCTTTGCTGAAAGGTTATCGTTTGCCTTTCAGCGATTATGTTCCATATGATCAGAATACCTACTGGTTTGCTTATTCCTTTATTTAGCCGCATTTCATTGAAAGATTAGAGACAACTTTTAATTCACGCCTTAGAAT
>NW_024004794.1:0-523 GCF_014805625.2 Glossina fuscipes
AGTCTCCGCCAGCGTCAGTTGTTTTAATCATTGTTTTGCTTTTTTGTTAAGGCGAGCAAAATATCCGATCCTAGATCAAGGGTGTGAAGATAAATTCGAATTTAACTAGTAAAGACACCTACCATTTCTCTTAACATACCTCTGTTAACGACTTAACAGAGCTCATGTTAAATACTTATAATTGAGATATAGTTGATTTGAAAGCCTAATCCGTCCATATTAAAAAAAAGAAAATATTTTTGTGGACATTTCATGAATCCATATAAAACTACCTTTCAAATAAACTAAACAAATTCAAATTCTGCTTATGGAAACTATTTTTAACGGTATTTGAAATTTGGTATGTTAGCGAAAACTGCATATGAAAAAACGCCCAACTTTGACACTCTGGTGCGACCAAACTAGAAAATGTCGCCTATATTCACCTATATCACGTGAATCTATATGAAAATACCTATCGATTAAGCAAAAAAAATTCACACTTTGCTTTCAGGAACTATTTTTGCCGATTTTTTGAAATTTG
>NW_024004794.1:623-1361 GCF_014805625.2 Glossina fuscipes
TGCTTTCAGGAACTATTTTTACCGATTTTTTGAAATTTGCTATGTTACCATAACATAGCTATGGGAGAACACCCAACTTTGACACTCTAGTGCGGCCAAACTAGAAAATGTCGCCTATATTCACCTATATCACGTGAATCTATATGAAAATACCTATCGATTAAGCAAAAAAAATTCACACTTTGCTTTCAGGAACTATTTTTACCGATTTTTTGAAATTTGCTATGTTACCATAACATAGCTATGGGAGAACACCCAACTTTGACACTCTGGTGCGACCAAACTAGAAAATGTCGCCTATATTCACCTATATCACGTGAATCTATATGAAAATACCTATCGATTAAGCAAAAAAAATTCACACTTTGCTTTCAGGAACTATTTTTGCCGATTTTTTGAAATTTGCTATGTTAGCGAAAAATGCATATGGGAGAACACCCAACTTTGACACTCTGGTGCGGCCAAACTAGAAAATGTCGCCTATATTCACCTATATCACGTGAATCTATATGAAAATACCTATCGATTAAGCAAAAAAAATTCACACTTTGCTTTCAGGAACTATTTTTGCCGATTTTTTGAAATTGTACAACTAACAAGATAACGCGTGTCGCATTAACAGAAAAAAACAAATTTAACTTCTTAACATTTCCAAATTCGTTTTTTAACAGAAGAAAACAAATTTAACTTCTTAACATTTCCAAATTCGTTTTTTAACAGAAGAAAACAAATTTAACT